>NC_089795.1:89694229-89731729 GCF_040412425.1 Macrobrachium rosenbergii | reverse complement strand
TATATATATATATATATATTATATATATATATATATGTGTGTATATATATTTATATATACACATATATATATACACACTCACAGCTACTTGTCACATACTTACAGACTGCCATTCAAATTTTAGACCCCAAATTCCTCTCTCTAATCATTAAGGTATTGCGCCCCCGCTTGCGCCAGCGCAAACACGCCGTCGAACTTTTAAGTGTATGAATGTCATTATTGACAAAAAAAAAGAAACCTTAGTCTTTGATCGTAACCTCAAATCACTCTGGGAGGCAGCTTCAAAGCCTTGACTGATCAAAGAAACAATATCTTTTTTAATTTTTTTTTGGGGAGGGCGGGGCGGTTGATGACGCAAAATAATTTCTTTCCTAATCAGAGTAAGTGTTTGGAAATTGAGCAAATGTTGGCAGAGATTCCCCGCGGAGATTAATCTGTAATTCGGGGTTGAAAGAGAGTTTTTTTTTTTATGTTTTTTATGTATGGTTCGGTCGCTTTTATATACAAATTACCAAAAAAAACAAAAACAAGTAAAAAATGTGCCCAAGTTTCTTCGGCGCAATCGAGTTTTCTGTACAGCCGCTACAGTGTATAATCAAGGCCACCGAAAATAGATCTGTCTTTCGGTGGTCTCGGTATGATGCTGCATGAGCCGCGGCCCATGATACTTTAACCAGGGGCCGATGGTGGCCTATCCTGTACCGTTTATCGTTACCAGAAGCACGATTATGGCTAAATTTAACCTTAAATGAAATAAAAAAAACTACTGAGGTTAGTGGGCTGCAATTTGGTATGTTTGATTATTCGAGGGTGGGTGATCAACACACCAATTTGCAGCCCTCTAGCCTCAGTAGTTTTTAAGATCTGAGGGCGGACAGAAAAAAGTGCGGACGGACAGACAAAGCCGGCACAATAAGTTTACTTTTCAGAAAACTAATGAAGCCCATATTTGGGAAATATAGATTATATCATTATAAGATTTTTTCATTTATTTATTTCATGTTTTTTCATCATGATTCGTTCTTTTTATTAGAAACTACCAAACAATATTTGGAAAATAATTATAAGAAAAATTAAGCCCATATTTGGGAAATATAGATTATATCGTTACAAGATTTTTTCTTATAATTTCATTTTTTTTCTTTACATTTGGTTCGTTCGCTTTTATGTATAAATTATACATTTTCCATTTTTCATTTTTGCGAATCAAATCTGCAGTTGAGCAGATAAATCTAGCATATGATAATTTGCTTTTGATATTTTTAGGAAGAATAAATTATATAAATTGCACTTAGGAGAAATCCATATTTATCGAGTGATGAGTTCATAGAAATATTCACCTACCAATCAGTCTAAAAGCTCAGGGCCTACACTTTCAAATACACACTGATGCATACACATAAGCATTTTCGCTATTTACGGTTTGAAAAGGCGACATTGATCCTTCTGATAAAATCTTTTCGATGAACCTAATTGCAGAGCAGAGTTATAAATTATTATAATAAAATCATTTTGATAAATAATTGCAGAGCAGAGTTATATGATTGATAAATTTAATCTATATTCGATGGGGATTTCTTTGCTATAAATGTAGGAAAAACAGAGATCTGTATTCAAATTGGAGAAAGTTCTTGAGTTAAAATATCTTAAAAACTACTGAGGCTAGAGGACTGCAAATTGGCATGTTGGTCATCCCCCCTCCAATCATCAAACATACCAATGCGCAACCCTCTAGCCTCAGTAGTTTTTATTTTATTTAAGGGTAAAGTTACCCATAATCGTACTCCTGGCACCGCTATAGGTACCAACAACACAGGCCACCACCGGACCGTGGCTGAGTTTAATGGGCCGCGGCTGAAAGTTTTATACAGCATTATGCGCTGTACAGAAAATTCGATTGCGCCGAAGAATCTTCGGCGCGCATTTTTTACTTGTTTATCATCGTTTGTCATAATTTGGAGTTTCAATTATTTTTATCATAATTTGTCATAACTTGGAATTTTTTAAGGAACACTTTTTCAATAGACGTCATTGGTTAAATGTTATGTGTTCTGACATTTTCAAATATTTTTAGTCAGAATTTGTCATAATTTGGAATTTTCGAAGACGAACTTTCAAAAAACAAGATGGATTAAAATGAAGAACAGATGACACCTCAGTCACCTACTTAATTTTACCTCTCTCTCTCTCTCTCTCTCTCTCTCTCTCTCTCTCTCTCTCTCTCTCTCTCTCTCTCATAAAAACGAAGAGCGATGGAAATGAAGAACTGATGGCATCTGAGCCTTCTACTTAATTTTACCTCTCTCTCTCTCTCTCTCTCTCTCTCTCTCTCTCTCTCTCTCTCTCTCTCTCTCACGGAAAACAAGAGCGATCGAAATGAAGACCTGATGACACCTCAGTCCACACAATCCTCTAAACCGCTTAGGCCTCTTGTCTGTGCCCGCCGCTGAATTTTCCAGGTGCGGGAAAATCCCTAAATAACCGAACTCTTTTAAATCCCCTGACGGCATTTAAATTCTCCTGCGGCCCTGGGATAAATCCTCTAGGGCCATAGCAGTGACCTTAGTATTATTGCGACCTGTTTTCTTACCGGGAGGTCTCGTATCCTTAACTGGCTGGTGTTGTAGAGGTTCCTTTTATTTTGTTCTCTTATTAAAGAATCCTAATTTATTTATTTTTTTTTTTATTGATATTGGGAGTATTTGATAAATCAGTCTTGGACGAGGAAGGGAAAGGTATATGTATCGTTTTTTTTTTTAATTTAGAGTGGAATATTTTTTTTTTCGGAAAATGCATTTTTTGAGAGTTAAGTTTTAAGTTTATTTAATTTGGTTTTTAGAATTTCTAAGAGTAAAGAAATTACACACACACATTATATATATATATATATATATATATATGTATATATATATATAATCTATGTATATTTATATAAAAAAAATAAACATATATATATATATATATATATATATATATATATATATATATATATATATTTTATATCTATAACTTATGCAATGGTTATATATATATATATATATACACACACATGCATATATATATATACACACACACACACACACCATTGCATAAGTACTTTTTAAATCCATTGTTTTAAAAAAACTCGAAAAAGGATTCACAATCTCCGAAGCCTATCTTTGAACCTTGCCTGACGCAGACTCTCGTAGATAGCGCCATAACAATCAATTATAGTTTTTCATTACAAAGAAAAAAGTAAAAAAAAAAAAAATTGCAATTTCAGCTCTCTTGCGTTCCCACCCACCCCCCTGCCCAAAGACCCCCACAAACCTCACCCATCCCCACCCCCGCATCCCACACGGAGATAGTTTTGACCACATCCACAACTGTGGAAGAGGAAAAACTTTTCTCAGGGAGGAAAGTTGGGGAAAACTCGTTGTCCTGGATCAAATGATTATTGCTTACTGTTGGATTTTTTTTTTTTTTGAGAGAGAGAGAGAGAGAGAGAGAGAGAGAGAGAGAGAGAGAGAGAGAGAGAGAGAGAGAGAGAGAGAGAGAGAGAGGAATTGGACGCCTTAAACTGCAAATGGTTCGTCGTTTTATCAAGAGAAAATAAGAGAGAGACAGACAGAGAGATTACACACTTACATTGCAAATGGTTCCTCGTGTTATCAGAGAGAGAGAGAGAGAGAGAGAGAGAGAGAGAGAGATAGAGATAGATTAAACACACACTGCAAATGGTTCCTCGTCTTATCAGAGAGAGAGAGAGAGAGAGAGAACCCCTCACAATGCCAATGGTTCCTCGTTTTATCAGAGAGAGAGAGAGAGAGAGAGAACTGAACGCCTTACACCACAAATGATTACTTTTCTTATCAAGAAAAAATGCATATGAGAGAGAGAGAGAGAGAGAGAGAGAGAGAGAGAGCTCCCTAAACTACAAATGGTTTCTTTGCTTCTCAAGAAAAAAATGTGAAATTTGGAAATGGGCCCTCGTACATTTTGTCCTGTTGAACAATAAATTATAATACCGCTGTTATTGTTTTGTTTTTTTTCATTAACATGAAAGGATAAGAGACTGGCAATAATTTTGTCTTTGTTAATTGCAATCATTTTGCCTTCGTTAATTGCAATAATTTTGTCTTTGTTAATTGCAATCATTTTGCCTTTGTTAATTGTAATCATTTTCTTTGTTAATTGCAATCAATCTTTGTTAATTGCAATCAATTGCATTTTGCGTTTGTTAATACAATAATTTTGTCTATGAAAAGTGATGGACTCCTAAGGAGGCAGGATGCTGGAACCCCACACTGTAAAAACCACACAGTCGAATAGGATGACTGTGATAGACAAAAACAAAACAAACAAAATAATAATAATAATAATAATAATAATAATAATAATACTTTTTTCTTTAACTAAAGATAGTGAGCCTGTCACATGGGCCTGTCTTACAGGCTAATCTACCTACCCTACCTCTTGTGAAACTAGCCTACGCAGAAGTTTAATAACCACACATAGACCTATCAAACACAGGTTTATCTGAGCCTAAAGTTTAATTGCTTCACAAAGGCCTATTGGCAACATACGTTCATAGGCGTGATCTCATTATGAATTCCTAGTGACGTTATGGTAGGCTGTAACAGCTAATTACGAAGGAAAGTAATTGGTTTGTAACTTCAGTATGGCGATTGGAGCTAAACAAGAGAATGAGATTACTAAAGCAAACGGTCGTGTTCCGTTCGTCAATCTGTGGTCACGTTTTCTTTGAAGATATCGACCGTTTTCTGTTTGGTAAAGTCGGCGCATTACATTGTGCCATTGTTGTTAGGGAAAATTAATGAGAGAGAGAGGGGGTAAGGCTTATGCATTCTGTATTCATTATGTATTTTGTCTTAAAAAAGAACTAGCAAGGGTTGATGTTTAAAAATTGTTCTTATCTATACTATGCAGATTTTTGCTAAATTCAATTCTTAGCTCTGGCTATTAATTATTGTCAAAATGCAAATATACTTAAACAAAGTCAAGCCATTATTGCGAATTGTCTTAAATTGTCTAATCTTCTCGAAACTGTTAGAGAGAAAGAGGGAGAGAGAGAGGTTACAACCTTAGAGAGAGAGAGAGAGAAAGAGAATTTGCAACCTTAGAGAGAAAGACGGAGAGAGAGAAGTCACAACCTTAGAGAGAGAGAGAGAGAAAGAGAATTTGCAACCTTAGAGAGAAAGAGGGGAGAGAGAAGAAATTGCAACCTTAGAGAGAGAGAGAGTTTGCAACCTTAGAGAGAGAGAGAGAGGTTACAACCTTAGAGAGAGAGAGAAAGAGAATTTGCAACCTTAGAGAGAAAGAAGAGAAGTTACAACCTTAGAGAGAAAGAGGAGAGAGAAAGAAATTTGCAACCTTAGAGAGGGAGAGAGAGAGAGAATTTGCAACCTTAGAGAGAAAGAGAGGAGAGAGAGGTTACAACCTTAGAGAGAGAGAGAGAGAAAGAGAATTTGCAACCTTAGAGAGAGAGAAAGACGGAGAGAGAATTTGCAACCTTAGAGAGAAAGAGAGAGAGAGAGAGAGAATTTACAACCTTAGAGAGAGAGAGAGGAGAGAGAGAGAGAGAATTTGCAACCTTAGAGAGAAAGAGGGAGAGAGAGAATTTGCAACCTTAGAGAGAGAGAGAGAGAGAAAGAGAATTTGCAACCTTAGAGAGAAAGAGGGAGAGAGAGAAGTCACAACCTTAGAGAGAGAGAGAGAGAAAGAGAATTTGCAACCTTAGAGAGAAAGACGGAGAGAGAGAAGTTACAACCTTAGAGAGAGAGAGAGAGAGAGCGAGAAAGAGAATTTGCAACCTTAGAGAGAAAGAGGGAGAGAGAGAGAGAAATTGCAACCTTAGAGAGAGAGAGAGAGGGAATTTGCAACCTTAGAGAGAAAGAGGGAGAGAGAGAAATTGCAACCCAAGAGAGAGAGAGAGAGAGAGAGAAAGTTGCAACCTTAGAGAGAGAGAGAGTAATTGCAACCTTAGAGAGAGAGAGAGAGAGAGAAGTTGCAACCTTAGAGAGAAAGAGGGAGAGAGAGAAATTGCAACCTTAGAGAGAGAGAAAAAAAGTTGCAACCCAAAGAGAGAGAGAGAGAGTGAGAGAGAGAAGTTGCAACCTTAGAGAAACAGAGAAAAAAGTTGCAACCTTAGGAGGAGAGAGAGAGAGAGAAGTTGAGAGAGAGAGAAGTTGCAACCTTAGAGAGAGAGAGAGAGAAGTTGCAACCTTAGCGAAAGAGAGAGAGAGAGAGAGAGAGAAGCTGCAACCTTATGACGTAGATAAGAACTCTGAGGTATTTTCGCGTTTCCTTTTTCACGAGCTCGCGAAGAATGACTTCAATTCGTTCAGTCTTATCGCATGATGGGTTCGCTGTGGTTCCTCCTCCTCCTCCTCCTCCTCCTCCTCCTCCTCCTCCTCCTCCTCCTCCTCCTCCTCCTCCTCCTCATCGCATCCCTTTTGATATATTTGAAGGAATATGTGCTAGTGAATTAGCTGTTCCTTCTATTCTTGTTTCGTTTCGGCTTCGTCCCGTTTTCTGTGCTCTCTCTCTCTCTCTCTCTCTCTCTCTCTCTCTCTCTCTCTCTCTCTCTCTCTATATATATATATATATATATATATATATATATATATATATATATATATATATATATATATATATATACAAATATTAAATATATATTATATATAAATACAACATATATATATGAGAGAGAGAGAGAGAGAGAGAGAGAGAGAGAGAGAGAGAGAGAGAGAGAAACTCCAAGGCTTTCCCAAGCCGGAAGTCGCATACTGTATACAATTGAGGCCACAGACAATAGTACACTACCATTTTATATTATATATTCAAGCATTTACTCACAAACATTATCCCCGTGTTTATAAAGATAGCGCATGACTCGTTATTCATAATTATCCAATATCGTGATTTATATATATTTATTTCAATTAAAAGCACCGAATTTATTTTGTATGCAGAAAGGCGCAGTTGCTTGTTAGGCAATTAAGAATTATAATTTGAGGACTTTTGTGGACTTTAAGTCAGTCAGTGAGTTCATTGTTTAGTTTGCATCAGTACAGTAAACACGGATGGTGGACCATTTTCATGATGTCTTATATTTCTGTAAGGCGAAACAGTATTTGGAGGATTTTAATTTGCAGATATTTTGTTGTTAATTGAATTAACAAAACTCTAAGAATATTTCTTTGTCCGTTATCTGTAATGGTCAGACGATTCTTGCTGCTGTTCGTATAATCAAAAATTATATTTTCATTTAAGGTATTTGTGATACTCGGTCTGACACTCTCTCTCTCTCTCTCTCTCTCTCTCTCTCTCTCTCTCTCTCTATATATATATATATATATATATATATATATATATATATATATATATATATATATATATATATATATATATATATATATATATATATATATATATATGTATATATATATATATATATATATATATATATATATATATATATACGCTCACAATTAGTGTTCATTCTTTTGCATTCAAGTTGTTCCATGTATATTCATGTATGCAATGCAAACGACCGAGTTATACCAATATGTATAGGAGGTTCAAGACAGTCTATAGGAGAACCTCATGTTAGGAACCGTATTGATTATTGACATAAGACGGGAATATTCCCAGCTGTGTCAGGTGTGACAACTGTTTTTCTCCTCTCTCTCTCTCTCTCTCTCTCTCTCTCTCTCTCTCTCTCTCTCTCTCTCTCTCTCTCTCTCTCTCTCTCTCTCTCGATGTCGAAATCCCTGGTCTGGGAATTCTTCACTAGACTTTTGGAATTCCTAAGAATAGGTAATAACACATACACATTCTTCCACATTCTTACTGAATGGGACATATTCTTAAAAACATCTGACTGATTGAAGCCACATTCTTATACAATCTTGTTGATGATCTGTGTTTCAGGTTTCTGTAAAGAAAACTTAGTGCCGGCTTTTCTGTCCGTGTTCATTCTCCGCATTTTTCTTTTTCGCCTCAGATATACACTACTGAGGCTAGAGGGCTGCAAATTGTTCCATGTATATTCCATGCTCCAATCATCTAACATACCAATTGCAAACCTCAGTAGTTATACCACAATATGCTTCTGGAGGTTCAAGACCACCGGGTCTCAAGTTTCAGAACCCGGCTCATACAGCATTAGACCGAGACCATAGGAGAACCTATTTAGGAACCGATTATTGATTATTGACATAAGACTCGATTGCGCTGGAATATTCCCAGATATAAGATTAGTTTTCGTTAGGATTTGTGATGTCAGCGCATGTTTGAGGACAATGGATGGGCATTTATTTATTTTGTAATTCTCTCTCTCTCTCTCTCTCTCTCTCTCTCTCTCTCTCTCTCTCTCTCTCTCTCTATCTCTCTCTCAAGCATTTCCTTATTTGTCTGTGAATTCTTCACCATATACCAGTGGATTTCCAGAGAATAAATTAATAACTCAACAACACATTCTTCCAAAGAATTCTTACTGAATGGGACAGAATTCTTAAACATCTGACGATTCAAGATACTGATCAGCGCGACGCAAGAGCAGACACCCTCTCAATCAATTGATCAGTCCAAGATGGAAAAGGATATTTAAGCAGTCCTGAAAGGACTCTGTCCTTCGCGGTCGGCTCTCCCCTTCAGAGGATCTCAAATCCCGGCGGGAATGTCCTACTCAATATAGGCATCCATTTGGGGAATGTAGCCCTGGCTAAT
Source organism: Macrobrachium rosenbergii (assembly GCF_040412425.1). NCBI lineage: Eukaryota > Metazoa > Arthropoda > Malacostraca > Decapoda > Palaemonidae > Macrobrachium > Macrobrachium rosenbergii. Next base: position 89,722,996 of record NC_089795.1, on the reverse strand, counting down.
TGTTAATTCAAGTGGCACATGTCCTTCTCCCTGGGGAGAGAGAGAGAGAGAGAGAGAGAGAGAGAGAGAGAAATCAACTGGCATAGGCTAGTGTGTGAGAGAGAGAGAGAGAGAGAGATCAAGAGAGAGAGAGAGAGAGAGAGGAGAGAGAGAGAGAGAGAGAGAGAGAGAGAGAGAAATCAACTGGCACAGGCTATATCCTTCTCCCTACTGTGTGTGTGTAAGAGAGAGAGAGAGAGAGAGAGATTAGCCGGCATTTTCGTTCACCCTGTGTGAGTGAGAGAGAGAGAGAGAGAGAGAGAGAAACCAACTGGCATAGGCTATATCTTTTTTCCTAGAGAGAGAGAGAGAGAGAGAGAGGGAGAGAGAGAGATTCACCTAGTGCCTCCCTCCCTCCTTCACCTGGGAGTAGTTCGCTTGGAGCCGTTTGGAGTTTAATTTAATTGATTTGAACTTATTCAAATTTGCATTTTTCCATATCATTTGTGAAGACTTTGATAACTGCTGTTAATGTTAAAGCATTAATAGTAGCAGCTAGTACTAGGAGTACTAGCCATCATTACTGAGCTGGTGACAATAACGTATATTAGCGCCAAGGTATCAGTGATATCATTACTTACCATTATATAAGTAATAAATGGAAAATACACGTAGCCTCTCAATAATTATTAATTTTATTAAATTTCCTTTTACTCGTATATATTTTGGATGACGTTCAGTTTCTCAGCACAAATTATAAATATTTTCTTTAAATTACAATGAATTTATACGCTTTGCAGTATTTTAGATGATTTATCTTTTAGTGTAAACTGGCGTTGCAACCAACAAGGTCATCGAAGCCGGAAAGAAATGATGTTCACTAAAACTGGAATTAATATTCAGATTGATTTTCTTGGTAAACATACAAATTTACTCTGCGCAGTCTGAAAATATCTGTATATTTTTATTCACCAAATTCCATGAACTCCAGGAACTCTTATTTTAAATTCCAGGGAGTTCCAGTCTTCCCCTGGAATATGAGCAATCTCTTGATCTGTATATTTTTATTCACTAAACTCCATGAATTCCAGGATCTCTTATTATAATTCCAGCGAGATCCAGTCTTCCCCTGGAATATGAGCAATCACTTGATCTGTATATTTTTATTCACTAAACTCCAAACTCTCTTATTATAATTCCAGCGAGATCAGAATTCCACTTGATCTGATCTCTTATTATAATTCCAGGGTGTTTCATGTTTATTTTGGAAAATGAGCCTTCACTTGCAATGTAAGTTACATTTCCAGGGAGTTCCAGTCTTCCCCTGGAATATGAGCTTTCACTTGATCTGCATATTTTTATGCACTAAACGCCATATGAATTCCAGGATCTATTATTATATTTCCAGGGCGTTCCAGTATTCTGGAATATGAGCTTTCACTTGACCTGTAATTGTTGTATTCATTAAACTCCATGAATTACAGGATCTCTTATAATTCCAGGGCGTTTCATGTTTATTTTGGAATATGAGCCTTCACTTGTATGATGTAAGTTACATTCCCAGGGGTTTCCAGTCTTGCCCTGGAATATGAACTTTCACTTGATCTGTGTATTTCGTTTCACTAAACTCCATGAATTCCAGGTTATAGTATTATAATAATTCCAGGGCGTTCCAGTCTTCCCCTGGAATTTTGAGCTTTCACTTGAGCTGTATATTTTTATTCACTAAACTCCATGAATTCCAGGATCTCTTATTATAATTCCAGGCGTTTCATGTTTATTTTGGAATATGCGCCTTGTCTTGCAAGTTACATCCAAGTCTCGCAAAATAACCAGGACAATTTTCGCCTGTTCTTGATAATCACGCCATTCTTTTCCCAGCCATTCACCCGTGACACTCTTAGGAATGAACTCTTATTCCGTTCTTGACACTTCAAGAATGAATTCATGATGTGAATCTTGCAAAATGTTGTTATCTTTTATTTTATATTTCTGCTTTCATCTGTCTGGAGAGGATGGGGAATATTCTGCAGTATTTGCTATTATATTCTTTTTCTTCTTTAAGATGAGCACCATAATATTCTTTGGAAGCTTGGATTTCAAGTCAGTGGCCTCTTTAATAATAATAATAATAATAATAATAATGATAATAATAATAATAATAATAATAATAATAATAATAATAATTAATAGCTTCAGATGATTTGGAGAGATGCCATGTTGGTAAAATTACTGATATATTCAGAGAGTCGCACCTGAATGAGATGTTACGCCTTTCAGCCATGTGGTAAGAATAGGTCCCAATGGGAAGGATTTTTTAACAGATTTCTTATTTTCTGACGTCTGTTACTTTTGCTTTTGTTGATGTTTTTCAATTTCCCTTTCAGCGCTGAATTTCTATCATGCCTTTAAGCCCAAATTTTGCAATCCCCTTTCATTCATTTTTACTGTATATCCAGGGTTGATATTAACTCAATAACGGCCCTTTTAAATTCTTATTTATATCAAACGGTTCATATTATTATTATATTCTCTTTCTTCCTTCTTACTTTATTCAACCCTGTTGATGGAAAGCCCCTAAGGAACTGTTAGATTCTAATAAAGTCTACAAGTGCTTTTTCGTCATTTAATAACAGGTCAGAATAGTATTACAATATAGCTGGGAGGTGGCGACACGCGACACTGCTATCATATTCATTCTTTTTTTTTTATTTTTTTATGCTTATAACCGAGGTCAACCAGAGACTCTCCACGGCTCCTGGATCCAATATTAACTCTGAATTTTTTGTATTACAATTCAGGAAATCATGGTGGATTTCCTTTATTATTGTATTATTACTTTATTATTCTCATTATTGCTTTTTTATTATTCTTAGTATTTTGTTACTTTTATTATTCTTAGTTTTATCATTCTAAATTTTGTATTCATTAGTATTAGTATTTTGTTCAGTTTTATTATTCTTAGTATTACTTTTGTTACAGTTTTATCATTCTCAGTATTACTTTTGTTACAGTTTATTATTCTTAGTATTACAGTTTATTATTATTTTATTATTTTAGTATTACTTTTGTTACAGCTTTATTATTCTTAGTATTACTTTTTTCAGTTTTATTATTCTTAGTATTGCATTTACAGTTTATTTTTGAATTCTTAGTATTTTGTACAGTTTATTATTCTTAGTATTAAGTTTTATTATTCTTAGTATTACTTTTGTTACAGTTTTTATTCTTTTTTTTAGTTTATTATTCTTATTTTGTATTTTGTTACAGTTTACTGTATTATAGTATTATTATTCTTAGTATTAATTACTTTTATTATTCTTAGTATTTTTTAGTTTATTATTCTTAGTATTACTTTTATTACAGTTTATTATTCTTAGTATTTTGTTACAGTTTATTATTCTTTAGTTTATTATTCTTAGTATTTTTTTATTACAGTTTTATTATTCTTAGTATTACTTTGTTACAGTTTTATTATTCTTAGTATTACTTTTGTTACAGTTTATTATTCTTAGTATTACTTTTGTTACAGTTTTATTATTTAGTATTTTTTTTTACAGTTTTATTATTCTTAGTATTTTGTTACAGTTTTATTATTCTTAGTATTACTTTTGTTACAGTTTTATTATTCTTAGTATTTAGTTTATTATTCTTAGTATTACTTTTTGTTACAGTTTTATTATTCTTAGTATTACTTTTGTTACAGTTTTCTTTGTTCAATTATTATTTTGTTACAGTTTTATTATTCTTTAGTTTTATTATTCTTAGTATTACTTTTGTTACAGTTTTATTATTCTTAGTATTACTTTTGTTACAGTTTTATTATTCTTAGTATTACTTTTGTTACAGTTTTATTATTCTTAGTATTACTTTTATTACAGTATTTTATTATTCTTAGTATTACTTTACAGTTTTATTATTCTTAGTATTTTGTTACAGTTTTATTATTTTTGTTACAGTTTTATTATTCTTAGTATTACTTTTGTTACAGTTTTATTATTCTCAGTATTACTTTTGTTACAGTTTTATTATTCTTAGTATTACTTTTTTACAGTTTTATTATTCTTAGTATTATTTTTGTTTACAGTTTTATTATTATTACAGTTTTATTCTTATTACTTTTGTTACAGTTTTATTATTCTTAGTATTATTTTGTTACAGTTTTATTATTCTTTATTTTGTTACAGTTTTGTTACAGTTTTATTATTCTTAGTATTTTTTGTTACAGTTTTATTATTCTTAGTATTACTTTTGTTACAGTTTTATTATTCTTAGTATTACAGTTTATTATTTTTGTTACAGTTTTATTATTCTTAGTATTACTTTTTGTTACAGTTTATTATTCTTAGTATTTTTTTTACAGTTTTATTATTCTTAGTATTACTTTTGTTACAGTTTTATTATTCTTAGTATTACTTTTGTTACAGTTTTATTATTCTTAGTATTACTTTTGTTACAGTTTATTATTCTTAGTATTTTTTTTACAGTTTATTATTCAGTATTTTTTGTTCAGTTTATATTCTAGTTTTATTATTCTTTTTGTTACAGTTTTATTATTCTTAGTATTACTTTTATTTACAGTTTTATTATTCTTAGTATTACTTTTGTTACAGTTTTATTATTCTTAGTATTACTTTTGTTACAGTTTTATTATTCTTAGTATTACTTTTGTTACAGTTTTATTATTCTTAGTATTATTATTTTTGTTACAGTTTATTATTCTTAGTATTACTTTTGTTACAGTTTTATTATTCTTAGTATTACTTTTGTTACAGTTTATTATTCTTAGTATTACTTTTGTTTACAGTTTTATTATTCTTTATTATTTCTTACAGTTTATTATTCTTAGTATTACTTTTGTTACAGTTTTATTATTCTTAGTATTACTTTTGTTATTTATTACAGTTTTTTTATTCTTAGTATTACTTACAGTTTATTATTCTTAGTATTGTTACAGTTTTATTATTCTTAGTATTATTTTTTATTTACAGTTTATTATTCTTAGTATTACTTTTGTTACAGTTTTATTATTCTTAGTATTACTTTTGTTACAGTTTTATTATTCTTAGTATTTTTTTACAGTTTTATTATTCTTAGTATTACTTTTGTTACAGTTTTATTATTTTATTATTTTTGTTACAGTTTTATTCTTAGTATTACTTTTGTTACAGTTTTATTATTCTTAGTATTACTTTTGTTACAGTTTTATTATTCTTAGTATTACTTTTGTTACAGTTTTATTATTCTTAGTACTTTTGTTACAGTTTATCATTACAGTATTATTTTGTTAGTTTTATTATTCTCAGTATTACTTTTGTTACAGTTTATTATTCTTAGTATTTTTTACAGTTTTATTATTCTTAGTATTACTTTTGTTACAGTTTTATTATTCTTAGTATTATTTTTGTTACAGTTTATTATTCTTAGTATTACTTTTGTTACAGTTTTATTATTCTTAGTATTACTTTTGTTACAGTTTTATTATTCTTATTATTTTTGTTACAGTTTTATTATTCTTAGTATTGTTACAGTTTTGTTACAGTTTTATTATTCTTAGTTTTATTATTCTTAGTTTACAGTTTTTACTTAGTATTTTTTATTATTATTCTTAGTATTACAGTTTATTATTCTTAGTATTATTTTTGTTACAGTTTTATTATTCTTAGTATTACTTTTGTTACAGTTTATTATTCTTAGTATTACTTTTGTTACAGTTTTATTATTCTTAGTATTACTTTTTGTTACAGTTTTATTATTCTTAGTATTACTTTTTTGTTACAGTTTTATTATTCTTAGTATTACTTTTATTTACAGTTTTATTATTCTTAGTATTTTTTTACAGTTTTGTTACTTAGTTTTATTATTCTTAGTATTATTTTTGTTACAGTTTATTATTTTAGTATTATTCAGTTTTATTAGTATTACTTTTTTACAGTTTTATTATTCTTTATTATTCTTTTTTTGTTACAGTTTTATTATTCTAGTATTATTTTTGTTACAGTTTTATTATTCTTAGTATTACTTTTGTTACAGTTTATTATTCTTAGTATTACTTTTGTTACAGTTTTATTATTCTTAGTATTACTTTTGTTACAGTTTTATTATTCTTAGTATTACTTTTGTTACAGTTTTATTATTCTTAGTATTATTTTTGTTACAGTTTTATTATTCTTAGTATTACTTTTGTTACAGTTTTATTATTCTTAGTATTTTTGTTACAGTTTTATTATTCTTAGTATTACTTTTTACAGTTTTGTTACAGTTTTATCATTCTTAGTATTATTCTTTTTTTTACAGTTTTTTATTCTTAGTATTTTGTTACAGTTTTATTATTCTTTATTACTTTTGTTACAGTTTTATTATTCTTAGTATTTTTTGTTACAGTTTTATTATTCTCAGTATTACTTTTGTTACAGTTTTATTATTCTTAGTATTATTCTTTTTTTTACAGTTTTATTATTCTTAGTATTACTTTTGTTACAGTTTTATTATTCTTAGTATTACTTTTGTTACAGTTTTATTATTCTTAGTATTACTTTTGTTACAGTTTTATTATTCTTAGTATTACACTTTTATTATTCTTAGTATTTTTGTTCAGTTTATTATTCTTAGTATTACTTTTGTTACAGTTTTATTATTCTTAGTATTACTTTTTTACAGTTTTTATTCTTAGTATTACTTTTTTTACAGTTTTATTATTCTTAGTATTACTTTTGTTACAGTTTTATCTATTCTTAGTTTATCATTTTGTTACAGTTTTATTATTCTTACTTTTATTACAGTTTTATCAGCTTTCTTAGTATTACTTTTGTTACAGTTTATCATTCTTAGTATTACTTTTGTTACAGTTTTATTATTCTTAGTATAACTTTTGTTACAGTTTATTATTCTTTGTACTTTTGTTACAGTTTTATTATTCTTAGTATTACTTTTGTTACAGTTTTATTATTCTTAGTATTTTTTTTTTTATTACAGTTTTACTTTGTTCTTAGTATTTTCTTAGTATTTTTTATTTACAGTTTATTATTCTTAGTATTACTTTTGTTACAGTTTTATTTTTCTTAGTATTACTTTTGTTACATTTATCATTCTTAGTATTACTTTTTTGTTACAGTTTTATTATTCTCAGTATTACTTTTTGTTACAGTTTTATTATTCTTAGTATTACTTTTAGTATTACAGTTTTATTATTCTTAGTATTACTTTTTACAGTTTTATCATTCTCAGTATTACTTTTATTACAGTTTTATCATTCTTAGTATTATTTTTGTTATTCTTAGTATTAGTTTTACATTTTATTATTCTTAGTATTACTTTTTGTTACAGTTTTATTATTCTTAGTATTACTTTTGTTACAGTTTTATTATTCTTAGTATTACTTTTGTTACAGTTTTATTATTCTAGTTTATTATTCTTAGTATTACTTTTATTTACAGTTTTATTATTCTTAGTATTGCTTTTGTTTACAGTTTTATTATTCTTAGTATTACTTTTGTTACAGTTTTATTATTCAGTTTATCAGTATTACTTTTTGTTACAGTTTTATTATTCTTTTATTATTTTACTTTTGTTACAGTTTTATTATTCTTAGTTTCTTTTGTTACAGTTTATTTTCTTAGTATTACTTTTGTTATTCTTAGTATTACTTTTTTATTATTCTTAGTATTACTTTTGTTACAGTTTTATTTTTCTTAGTATTATTTTTATTTTATTCTCAGTTTTATTATTCTTAGTATTACTTTTGTTACAGTTTTATTATTCTTAGTATTACTTTTGTTACAGTTTTTTATTATTCTTTAGTATTACTTTTGTTACAGTTTTATTATTCTTAGTATTTTTTGTTTTATTATTCTTTATTATTCTTAGTATTACTTTTCTTACAGTTTATTATTCTTAGTATTATTTTTGTTGCCAGTTTTATTATTCTTAGTATTACTTTTGTTACAGTTTAGTATTATTACTTACAGTTTTATTACTTTGTTATTTACAGTTTTATTATTCTTGGTATTACTTTTTGTTACAGTTTTTTATTCTTAGTATTATTTTGTTACGGTTTTATCATTCTCAGGCTATAACTTTTATTACTTTATTCTGTTACGGTTTTATTATTCTTAGTATTTTACAGTTTTTTATTCTTAGTATTACTTTTATTACAGTTTTATTATTCTTAGGTATTTTGTTACAGTTTTATTATTCTTAGTATTACATTCTCAGTATTTTTATTTACAGTTTTATCATTCTTAGTATTACTTTTGTTACCAGTTTTATTATTCTCAGTATTTTGTTTGTTTATCATTCTTAGTATTACTTTTATTTACAGTTTTATTATTCTTAGTACTTTTGTTACAGTTTATTATTCTTATTATAACTTTTTGTTACAGTTTTATTATTCTTAATTACTTTTTTGTTACCAGTTTTATTATTCTTAGTATTATTTTGTTACAGTTTTATCATTCTTAGTATTTTTTTGTTACAGTTTTATTGTTCTCAAGTATTTTTATTTACAGTTTTATTATTCTTAGTATTACTTTTGTTACAGTTTTATTATTCTTAGTATTTTATTTACCCAGTTTTATTATTCTTAGTATTTTTTGTTACAGTTTATTATTCTTAGTATTATTTTTGTTACAGTTTTATTATTCTTGGTATTACTTTTTACAGTTTTATATTCTTAGTATTTTTATTATTTACAGTTTATTATTCTTGTATTACTTTTTACAGTTTTATTATTCTTAGTATTACTTTTTTTACAGTTTTATTATTCTTAGTATTACTTTTGTTACAGTTTTCTTAGTATTACTTTATGTTACAGTTTTATTCTTAGTATTACTTTTGTTACAGTTTTATTATTACTTTTTTACAGTTTTATTTTTTTATTATTCTTAGTTTTATCATTCTCAGTATAACTTTTTTACAGTTTTATTATTCTTAGTATTACTTTGTTACAGTTTATTTTCTCAGTATTACTTTTGTTACGGTTTATTATTCTTAGTATTACTTTTGTTACGGTTTTATTATTCTTAGTATTACTTTTGTTACAGTTTTATATTAGTTCTTAGTTTATCATTCTCAGTATTACTTTTACAGTTTTATTATTCTTAGTATTACTTTTGTTACAGTTTTATTCTTAGTATTACTTTTGTTACAGTTTTATCATTCTTAGTATAACTTTTGTTACAGTTTTATTATTCTCCAGTATTACTTTTGTTACAGTTTTATTATTCTTAGTATTACTTTTGCAGTTACAGTTTTATTATTCTTAGTATTTTATTTACAGTTTTATTATTCTTAGTATTTTTGTTACAGTTTTATTTTCTTGATTCTTGTTACAGTTTTATTATTCTTTTTTGTTCAGTTTATTATTCTTATTACTTTTGTTTACAGTTTTATTATTCTGTTACAGTTTATTACTTTTTACTTTTGTTACAGTTTTATTATTCTTAGTATTTTGTTACAGTTTTATTGTTCTTAGTATTACTTTTGTTTACAGGTTTATTATTCTTAGTATTACTTGTTTACAGTTTTATTCTTATTGTTACAGTTTGTGTTCTTAGTATTACTTTTTTACAGTTTTATTATTCTTAGTATTTTGTTTACAGTTTTATTATTCTTAGTATTACTTTTGTTACAGTTTTATTATTCTTAGTATTTTTGTTACAGTTTTTATTATTCTTACATTTGTTACCAGTTTTATTATTCTTAGTATTTGCATTTACAGTTTTATTATTCTTGGTATTTTGTTAGTTTTATTATTCTTTTTACTTTTGTTACAGTTTTATTATTCTTAGTATTTTGTTGGTTTTTATTCTTAGTATTTTTGTTTTAGTTTTATTATTCTTAGTATTACTTTTGTTACAGTTTTATTATTCTTAGTATTTTTTTTAAGTTTTATTATTCTTAGTATTGCTTTTGTTACGGTTTTATTATTCTTAGTATTACTGTTACAGTTTTTATTCTTAGTATTACTTTTATTTTTACAGTTTTATTATTCTTAGTATTACTTTTGTTAGTTTTATTATTCCATTACTTTTGTTACAGTTTATTATTCTTAGTATTTTATTTTACAGTTTTATTATTCTTAGTATTACTTTGTTACAGTTTTATTATTCTTAGTATTTTGTTATTTATTCTTGGTTTTTGTTACGGTTTTATTATTCTTAGTATTTTGTTACGGTTTTATTATTCTTAGTATTTTGTTTTTATTATTCTTAGTATTTTTTTACAGTTTATTATTCTTTAGTATTTTTTATTACCAGTTTTATTATTCTTAGTATTTTTTACAGTTTTATTATTCTTAGTATTTTTGTTTTTTATTATTCTTAATTATTACTTTTGTTACAGTTTTATTATTCTTAGTATTACTTTTATTTACAGTTTTATTATTCTTGTATTTTGTTTACGGTTTTAGTATTCTTTATTACTTTTGTTACAGTTTTATTATTCTTGGTATTTGTTTACAGTTTTTATTCTTAGTATTTTTTGTTTACAGGTTTGTATTCTTAGTATTTTGTTACGGTTTATTATTCTTGTATTACCAGTTTTAGTATTCTTAGTATTTTGTTACAGTTTTATTATTCTTAGTATTTTGTTACAGTTTTATTATTCTTAGTATTTTGTTACAGTTTTATTATTCTTGGTATTTTGTTACAGTTTTATTATTCTTAGTAGTAGTTTATTTTAGTATTACTTTTGTTACAGTTTTATTATTCTTAGTATTACTTTTGTTAGTATTATTCTTTTGTTTGTTACAGTTTTATTATTCTTAGTATTTTTTGTTACCAGTTTTTTATTCTTAGTATTTTGTTACAGTTTTTGTAGTATTTTGTTACATTTTTTATTCTTAGTTTACTTTGTTACAGTTTTATTATTCTTAGTATTACTTTTGTTTACAGTTTTATTATTCTTAGTATTTTGTTACAGTTTATTTTCTTAGTATTTTGTTTACAGTTTTATTATTCTTAGTATTTTGTTACAGTTTATTATTCTTAGTATTTTTTACAAGTTTTATTATTCTTAGTATTTTACAGTACAGTTTTATTATTCTTAGTATTTTGTTACAGTTTTATTATTCTTAGTATTTTGTTACAGTTTTATTATTCTTAGTATTTTATTCTTACATTTTATTATTCTTAGTATTACTTTTGTTTGATTTTATTATTTTAGTATTACTTTTGTTGGTTTTTATTATTCTTAGTATTACTTTTATTTACAGTTCTTTATTTTGTTACAGGTTTATTGTTCTTGGTATTTTGTTACAGTTTTATTATTCTTGGTATTTTGTTTGGTTTATTATTCTTAGTATTTTTGTTTACAGTTTTTTATTCTTGAGTATTTTGTTTAGTTTTATTATTCTTAGTATTTTGTTACATTTTATTATTCTTAGTATTGCTTTTGTTACGGTTTATTATTCTTAGTATTACTTTTTACAGTTTTATTATTCTTGGTATTTGTTACAGTTTTGTATTCTTAGTATTTTGTTACAGTTTATTGTTCTTAGTATTTTGTTACAGTTTTATTATTCTTAATTATTTTGTTACATTTTATTATTCAGTTTTGCTTTTGTTACAGTTTTATTATTCTTAATTATTACTTTTGTTTAGTTTTATTATTCTTGGTATTTTGTTACAGTTTTATTATTCTTAGTATTTTATTTACAGTTTTATTATTCTTAATTATTTTGTTACGGTTTATTATTCTTAGTATTTTGTTACAATTTTATTATTCTTAGTATTACTTTTGTTACAGTTTATTATTCTTAGTATTACTTTTGTTACAGTTTTATTATTCTTTGATACAGTTTTATTATTCTTAGTATTTTGTTACAGTTTTATTATTCTTGGTATTTTTTGTTTTATTATTCTTGTATTTTGTTACAGTTTTATTATTCTTAGTATTTTTTTGTTACAGTTTTATTATTCGGTATTACTTTTTTGTATTCTTAGTATTTTGTTACAGTATTATTCTTGTATTACAGTTTTTATTATTCTTGGTATTTTGTTAGTTTTATTATTCTTAGTATTTGGGTTTATTATTCTTAGTATTATTAGTTGTATTATTCAGTTTTTATTATTCTTAGTATTGCTTTTGTTGTTGTATTGTTTTGTATTCTTTGTTACAGTTTATCATTCTCAGTATTACTTTTGTTGCAGTTTTATTTTTTCTTTATTACTTAGTATTTGTTACAGTTTGTATTCTTAGTATTACTTTTGTTACAGTTGTATTATTCTTAGTATTACTTTTGTTACAGTTTTATCATTCTTGTATTATTTTGTTACAGTTTATTTTGTTATTACTTACAGTTTATTTTCTTAGTATTACTTTTGTTACATTTATCATTCTCAGTATTACTTTTGTTACATTTTATTATTCTTAGTATTTTTTTGTTGGTTTATTATTCTTGGTATTACTTTTGTTACAGTTTTATTATTCTTAGAGTATTACTTTTTGTTACAGTTTTTCATTCTCAGTATTACTTTTGTTAGTTTTATTATTCTTAGTATTTTTTGTTACAGTTTATTATTCTTAGTATTTTTTTTACAATTGTATTATTCTTTATTACTTTTGTTACAGTTTATCATTCTCAGTATTACTTTTGTTGCAGTTTATCATTCTCAATTATTACTTTTGTTACAGTTTTATTTTTTCTAGTATTACTTTTATTTACATTTATCATTCTTTTATTACAGTTTTAAGTATTACTTTTGTTGGTTTATTTTTTCTTAGTATTACCTTTTTATTTACAGTTTTATTATTCTTAGTATTACTTTTTACAGTTTTATCATTCTCAGTTTTATTACGGTTTATTTTTCTTAGTATTACTTTTTTACATTTTCATTCTCAGTATTACTTTTGTTACATTTTATTATTCTTAGTATTTTGTACAGTTTTAGTTTATTCTTAGTATTACTTTTGTTACAGTTTTATTATTCTTAGTATTACTTTTATTTACAGTTTTATTCTATTATTACTTTTGTTACAGTTTTATTATTCTTTATTGTTCTTAGTATTTTATTTTGGTTTTATTATTCTTAGTATTTTGTTACACATTTTTATTATTCTTAGTATTACTTTGACTGCAGTTTTATTATTCTTAGTGTACTTTTGTTATAGTTTTATTATTCTTAGTATTTTGTTACAGTTTTTATTATTCTTAGTATTTACATTTACAGTTTTATTATTCTTAAAGTATTTTTGTTACAGTTTGTATTCTTAGTATTTTGTTACGCATTTTATTATTCTTAGTATTACTTTTATTTATAGTTGCTATTGTTCTGAGCCATTGCACACTTTGTTACAGTTTTATTATTCTTAGTATTTTATTACAGTTTTATTATTTTTATTACTTTTTGTTACAGTTTTATTATTCTTAGTATTTTGTTACAGTTTTATTATTCTTAGTATTACTTTTGTTACAGTTTTATTATTCTAGTTTTTGTTACAGTTTTTATTATTCTTAGTATTTTGTTACAGTTTTATTATTCTTGTATATTATTTATTATTCTTAGTATTACTTTTTGTTACAGTTTTATTATTCTTAGTATTTTGTTACAGTTTTTATTATTCTTAGTATTTTTAGTTTTATTATTTTATTATTGTTACAGTTTTATTATTCTTAGTATTACTTTTGTTACAGTTTTATTATTCTTAGTATTACTTTTTGTTACAGTTTTATTATTCTTAGTATTTTGTTACAGTTTTATTATTCTTAGTATTTTGTTACAGTTTTATTATTCTTATTACTTTTTGTTACAGTTTTATTATTCTTAGTTTTATTATTCTTTATTTTTGTTACAGTTTTATTATTCTTAGTATTACTTTTGTTACAGTTTTATTATTCTTAGTATTACTTTTTTACAGTTTTATTATTCTAGTATTATTTTGTTACAGTTTATTATTCTTAGTATTTTGTTACAGTTTTATTATTCTTTTAGTATTACTTTTGTTACAGTTTTATTATTCTTACAGTTTTATTATTCTTTTGTTACAGTTTATTATTCTTTATTTTGTTACAGTTTTATTATTCTTAGTATTTTGTTACAGTTTTATTATTCTTAGTATTACTTTTTGTTACAGTTTTATTATTCTTTATTTTGTTACAGTTTTATTATTCTTAGTATTTTGTTACAGTTTTATTATTTCTTATTATTTTGTTACAGTTTTATTATTCTTAGTATTACTTTTGTTACAGTTTTATTATTTTAGTATTACTTTTGTTACAGTTTTATTATTCTTAGTATTTTGTTACAGTTTTATTATTCTTAGTATTTTGTTACAGTTTTATTATTCTTAGTATTACTTTTGTTACAGTTTTATTATTCTTAGTATTTTGTTACAGTTTATTATTCTTTATTACTTTTTTGTTACAGTTTTATTATTCTTAGTATTACTTTTGTTACAGTTTTATTATTCTTAGTATTTTTGTTACAGTTTTATTATTCTTAGTATTTTTTGTTTTATTACTTAGTATTTTTGTTACAGTTTTTTATTCTTTGCTTTTGTTGTACAGTTTTATTATTCTTAGTATTACTTTTGTTACAGTTTTATTATTCTTAGTATTACTTTTGTTACAGTTTTATTATTCTTAGTATTTTGTTACAGTTTTATTATTCTTAGTATTACTTTTGTTACAGTTTTATTATTCTTAGTATTTTGTTACAGTTTTATTATTCTTAGTATTACTTTTGTTACAGTTTTATTATTCTTAGTATTACTTTTGTTACAGTTTTATTATTCTTAGTATTACTTTTGTTACAGTTTTATTATTCTTAGTATTTTGTTACAGTTTATTATTCTTAGTATTACTTTTGTTACAGTTTTATTATTCTTAGTATTACTTTTGTTACAGTTTTATTATTCTTAGTATTTTTTGTTACAGTTTTATTATTCTTAGTATTACTTTTTGTTACAGTTTTATTATTCTTAGTATTACAGTTTTATTATTCTTAGTATTACTTTTGTTACAGTTTTATTATTCTTAGTATTATTTTGTTACAGTTTTTTATTCTTTATTTTGTTAGTTTATTATTCTTAGTATTTTGTTACAGTTTTATTATTCTTAGTATTACTTTTGTTACAGTTTTATTATTCTTAGTATTACTTTGTTACAGTTTTATTATTCTTAGTATTTTTGTTACAGTTTTATTATTCTTAGTATTACTTTTGTTACAGTTTTATTATTCTTAGTATTACTTTTGTTACAGTTTTATTATTCTTAGTATTACTTTTGTTACAGTTTTATTATTCTTAGTATTACTTTTGTTACAGTTTTATCATTCTCAGTATTATTTTTGTTACAGTTTTATTATTCTTAGTATTACTTTTGTTACAGTTTTATTATTCTTAGTATTACTTTTGTTACAGTTTTATTATTCTTAGTATTACTTTTGTTACAGTTTTATTATTCTTAGTATTACTTTTGTTACAGTTTTATTATTCTTAGTATTTTTGTTACAGTTTTATTATTCTTAGTATTACTTTTGTTACAGTTTTATTATTCTTAGTATTATTTTGTTACAGTTTTATTATTCTTAGTATTACTTTTGTTACAGTTTTATTATTCTTAGTATTACTTTTGTTACAGTTTTATTATTCTTAGTATTACTTTTGTTACAGTTTTATTATTCTTAGTATTACAGTTTTATTATTCTTGTTACAGTTACAGTTTTATTATTCTTAGTATTTTTTTACAGTTTTATTATTCTTAGTATTACTTTTGTTACAGTTTTATTATTCTTAGTATTTTTTGTTACAGTTTTTTATTCTTAGTATTCTTAGTTTATTATTCTTAGTATTTTTGTTACAGTTTTATTATTCTTAGTATTACTTTTGTTACAGTTTTATTATTCTTAGTATTTTTGTTACAGTTTATTATTCTTTATTACTTTTGTTAGTTTATCATTTTATTATTCTTAGTATTTTGTTACAGTTTTATTATTCTTAGTATTACTTTTGTTACAGTTTTATTATTCTTAGTATTTTGTTACAGTTTTATTATTTAGTATTACTTTTTCAGTTTTATTATTCTTAGTATTATTTTTGTTACAGTTTTATTATTCTTAGTATTACTTTGTCACAGCTTTATTATTCTCAGTATTGCTTTTGTTAGTTTTATTATTCTTAGTATTTTGTTACAGTTTTATTATTCTTAGTATTACTTTTTTGTTACAGTTTTATTATTCTTAGTATTTTGTTACAGTTTTATTATCTATATTTTGTTACAGTTTTATTATTCTTAGTATTTGTTACAGTTTTATTATTTTAGTATTTTGTTACAGTTTTATTATTCTTAGTATTACTTTGTTACAGTTTTATTATTCTTAGTATTTTTGTCAGTTTTATTATTCTTAGTATTATTTTTGTTAGTTTTATTATTCTTAGTATTTTGTTACAGTTTTATTATTCTTAGTATTATTATTTTGTTACAGTTTTATTATTCTTAGTATTTTGTTACAGTTTTATTATTCTTTAGTATTTTGTTACAGTTTTATTATTCTTTAGTATTTTGTTACAGTTTTATTATTCTAGTATTACTTGTTACAGTTTTATTATTCTTAGTATTTTGTTACAGTTTTTATTATTCTAGTATTGTATTTTGTTACAGTTTTATTATTTTAGTATTTTGTTACAGTTTTATTATTCTTAGTATTACTTTTGTTACAGTTTTATTATTCTAGTATTTTGTTACAGTTTTATTATTCTTTAGTATTTTGTTACAGTTTTATTATTCTTATTACTTTTTGTTACAGTTTTATTATTCTTAGTATTTTTGTTACAGTTGTATTATTCTTAGTATTACTTTTTGTTACAGTTTTATTATTCTTAGTATTTTGTTACAGTTTTATTATTCTTAGTATTTTGTTACAGTTTTATTATTCTTGGTATTTTGTTATATTTTATTATTCTTAGTATTTTTGTTGTTTTATTATTCTTAGTGTATTTTTGTTAGTTTTATTATTCTTAGTATTATTCTTAGTATTTTTTGTTACAGTTTTATTATTCTTAGTATTTTGTTACAGTTTTATTATTCTTTACTTATTACAGTTTTGTTACAGTTTTATTATTCTTAGTATTATTTTGTTACAGTTTTATTATTCTTAGTATTTTGTTACAGTTTTTATTATTCTTAGTATTTTGTTACAGTTTTATTATTCTTAGTATTACTTTTGTTACAGTTTTATTATTCTTAGTATTACTTTTTGTTACAGTTTTATTCTTAGTATTTTGTTACAGTTTTATTATTCTTAGTATTTTGTTACAGTTTTATTATTCTTAGTATTACTTTTGTTACAGTTTTATTATTCTTAGTATTTTGTTACAGTTTTATTATTCTTAGTATTTTGTTACAGTTTTATTATTCTTAGTATTACTTTTGTTACAGTTTTATTATTCTTAGTATTACTTTTGTTACAGTTTTATTATTCTTAGTATTTTGTTACAGTTTTATTATTCTTAGTATTACTTTTGTTACAGTTTTATTATTCTTATTATTTTTTGTATTTTTATTATTCTTAGTATTATTTTGTTACAGTTTTATTATTTAGTATTACTTTTGTTACAGTTTTATTATTCTTAGTATTACTTTTTGTTACAGTTTATTATTCTTTATTTTGTTACAGTTTTATTATTCTTAGTATTATTTTGTTACAGTTTTATTATTCTTAGTATTACTTTTGTTACAGTTTTATTATTCTTAGTATTACTTTTGTTACAGTTTTATTATTCTTAGTATTATTTTGTTACAGTTTTATTATTCTTAGTATTACTTTTGTTACAGTTTTATTATTCTTAGTATTACTTTTGTTACAGTTTTATTATTCTTAGTATTACTTTTGTTACAGTTTTATTATTCTTAGTATTTTGTTACAGTTTTATTATTCTTAGTATTTTGTTACAGTTTTATTATTCTTAGTATTTTGTTACAGTTTTATTATTCTTAGTATTACTTTTGTTACAGTTTTATTATTCTTAGTATTACTTTTGTTACAGTTTTATTATTCTTAGTATTACTTTTGTTACAGTTTTATTATTCTTAGTATTACTTTTACAGTTTTATTATTCTTAGTATTACTTTTTGTTACAGTTTTATTATTCTTAGTATTTTTGTTACAGTTTTATTATTCTTAGTATTACTTTTGTTACAGTTTTATTATTCTTAGTATTACTTTGTTACAGTTTTATTATTCTTAGTATTACTTTTGTTACAGTTTTATTATTCTTAGTATTTTGTTACAGTTTTATTATTCTTAGTATTACTTTTGTTACAGTTTTTATTATTCTTAGTTTTATTATTCTTTTTGTTACAGTTTTATTATTCTTAGTATTTTTTGTTACAGTTTTTATTATTGTTAGTTTATTATTCTTAGTACTTTTTGTTACAGTTTTATTATTCTTAGTATTTTGTTACAGTTTTATTATTCTTAGTATTACTTTTGTTACAGTTTTATTATTCTTAGTATTACTTTTGTTACAGTTTTATTATTCTTAGTATTTTTGTTACAGTTTTATTATTCTTATTACTTTTTGTTACAGTTTTATTATTCTTAGTATTTTGTTACAGTTTTATTATTCTTAGTATTATTTTTGTTACAGTTTTATTATTCTTAGTATTATTTTGTTACAGTTTTTTATTCTTTATTCTTAGTTTTATTATTCTTAGTATTTTACAGTTTTATTATTCTTAGTATTACTTTTTTTACAGTTTTATTATTCTTAGTTTTAGTTTTATTATTCTTAGTATTTTGTTACAGTTTTATTATTCTTTTGTTAGTTTTATTATTCTTAGTATTTTTTGTTACAGTTTTATTATTCTTAGTATTTTGTTACAGTTTTATTATTCTTAGTATTACTTTTGTTACAGTTTTATTATTCTTAGTATTATTTTTGTTACAGTTTTATTATTCTTAGTATTATTTTTGTTACAGTTTTATTATTCTTAGTATTACTTTTGTTACAGTTTTATTATTCTTAGTATTATTTTTGTTACAGTTTTATTATTCTTAGTATTACTTTTGTTACAGTTTTATTATTCTTAGTATTTTTGTTACAGTTTTATTATTCTTATTATTTTGTTACAGTTTTATTATATTATTCTTAGTATTACTTTTTGTTACAGTTTATATTATTTGCATTTTGTTACAGTTTTATTATTCTTAGTATTTTGTTACAGTTTTATTATTTTGGGTATTCTTTTTGTTACAGTTTTATTATTCTTTTGTTACAGTTTTATTATTCTTAGTATTTTGTTACAGTTTTATTATTCTTAGTATTTTGTTACAGTTTTATTATTCTTAGTATTTTGTTACAGTTTTATTATTCTTAGTATTTTGTTACAGTTTTATTATTCTTAGTATTTTGTTACAGTTAGTATTATTCTTACAGTATTATTCTTAGTATTTGTTACAGTTTTATTATTCTTAGTATTTTGTTACAGTTTTATTATTCTTAGTATTACTTTTGTTACAGTTGTATTATTCTTAGTATTACTTTTGTTACAGTTTTATTATTCTTAGTATTTTGTTACAGTTTTATTATTCTTAGTATTTTGTTACAGTTTTATTATTCTTAGTATTACTTTTGTTACAGTTTATTCTTTTAGTATTATTTTTTTTTGTTACAGTTTTATTATTCTTAAGTATTACTTTTGTTACAGTTTTATTATTCTTAGTATTTTGTTACAGTTTTATTATTCTTAGTATTTTGTTACAGTTTTATTATTCTTAGTATTACTTTTGTTACAGTTTTATTATTCTTAGTATTACTTTTTGTTACAGTTTTATTATTCTTATTCTTTTGTTACAGTTTATTATTCTTAGTATTTTTGTTACAGTTTTATTATTCTTTATTATTTTGTTACAGTTTATTATTCTTAGTATTACTTTTGTTACAGTTTTATTTATTCTTAGTATTACTTTTGTTACAGTTTTATTATTCTTAGTATTTTGTTACAGTTTTATTATTCTTAGTATTACTTTTGTTACAGTTTTATTATTCTTAGTATTACTTTTGTTACAGTTTTATTATTCTTAGTATTTTGTTACAGTTTTATTATTCTTAGTATTTTGTTACAGTTTTATTATTCTTAGTATTTTGTTACAGTTTTATTATTCTTAGTATTACTTTTGTTACAGTTTTATTATTTTATTATAGTATTTTGTTACAGTTTTATTATTCTTATTACTTTTGTTACAGTTTTATTATTCTTAGTATTACTTTTGTTACAGTTTTATTATTCTTAGTATTACTTTTTGTTACAGTTTTAGTATTTATTTTAGTATTATTCTTAGTTTTTGTTAGTTTTATTATTCTTAGTATTACTTTTGTTTATTATTCTTAGTATTACTTTTTTTACAGTTTTATTATTCTTAGTATTACAGTTTTATTATTTTGTTACAGTTTTATTATTCTTAGTATTATTTTGTTACAGTTTTATTATTCTTAGTATTACTTTTTGTTACAGTTTTATTATTCTTTATTATTCTTAGTATTATTCTTTGTATTTTGTTAGTTTTATTATTCTTAGTATTACTTTTGTTACAGTTTTATTATTCTTAGTATTACTTTTGTTACAGTTTTATTATTCTTAGTATTACTTTTGTTACAGTTTTATTATTCTTAATATTACTTTTGTTACAGTTTTATTATTCTTAGTATTACTTTTGTTACAGTTTTATTATTCTTAGTATTTTGTTACAGTTTTATTACAGTATTTTATTATTTTAGTATTAGTATTTTGTTACAGTTTTATTATTCTTAGTATTATTTTTGTTACAGTTTATTATTCTTAGTATTTTTTTTACAGTTTTATTATTCTTTATTACTTTTACAGTTTTATTATTCTTAGTATTACTTTTGTTACAGTTTTATTATTCTTAGTATTTTGTTATTCTTAGTATTACTTTTGTTTTTATTATTCTTAGTATTATTTTGTTACAGTTTTATTATTCTTAGTATTACTTTTGTTACAGTTTTATTATTCTTAGTATTGTTACAGTTTTATTATTCTTAGTATTTTTTTACATTATTTTATTCAGTTTTATTATTCTTAGTATTACTTTTGTTACAGTTTTATTATTCTTAGTATTTTGTTACAGTTTTATTATTCTTAGTATTACTTTTGTTACAGTTTTATTATTCTTAGTATTACTTTGTTACAGTTTTATTATTCTTAGTATTTTTGTTACAGTTTTATTATTCTTAGTATTTTTTGTTACAGTTTTATTATTCTTAGTATTATTTTTGTTACAGTTTTATTATTCTAGTATTTTGTTACAGTTTTATTTATTTTGTTACAGTTTTATTATTCTTAGTATTACTTTTGTTACAGTTTTATTATTCTTAGTATTTTGTTACAGTTTATTATTCTTAGTATTTTGTTACAGTTTTATTATTCTTAGTATTACTTTTGTTACAGTTTTATTATTCTTAGTATTACTTTTGTTACAGTTTTATTATTCTTAGTATTACTTTTTGTTACAGTTTTATTATTCTTAGTATTACTTTTGTTACAGTTTTATTATTCTTAGTATTACTTTTGTTACAGTTTTATTATTCTTAGTATTACTTTTGTTACAGTTTTATTATTCTTAGTATTACTTTTGTTACAGTTTTATTATTCTTAGTATTACTTTTGTTACAGTTTTATTATTCTTAGTATTACTTTTGTTACAGTTTTATTATTCTTATTATTTTTGTTACAGTTTTATTATTCTTAGTATTACTTTTTGTTACAGTTTTATTATTCTTAGTATTTTTGTTACAGTTTTATTATTCTTAGTATTTTGTTACAGTTTTATTATTCTTAGTATTTTGTTACAGTTTTATTATTCTTGTATTACTTTTGTTACAGTTTTATTATTCTTAGTATTATTTTGTTACAGTTTTATTATTCTTAGTATTACTTTTGTTACAGTTTTATTATTCTTAGTATTACTTTGTTACAGTTTTATTATTCTTAGTATTACTTTTTTACAGTTTTATTATTCAGTTTTTATATTCTTAGTATTACTTTTGTTACAGTTTTATTATTCTTAGTATTACTTTTGTTACAGTTTTATTATTCTTAGTATTACTTTTGTTACAGTTTTATTATTCTTAGTATTACTTTTGTTACAGTTTTATTATTCTTAGTATTACTTTTGTTACAGTTTTATTATTCTTAGTATTACTTTTGTTACAGTTTTATTATTCTTAGTATTATTTTGTTACAGTTTTATTATTCTTAGTATTTTGTTACAGTTTTATTATTCTTAGTATTATTTTGTTACAGTTTTATTATTCTTGTATTACTTTGTTACAGTTTTATTATTCTTAGTATTACTTTTGTTACAGTTTTATTATTCTTATTTTGTTACAGTTTTTATTATTCTCAGTATTATTTTTTGTTACAGTTTTATTATTCTTAGTATTACTTTTGTTACAGTTTTATTATTCTTAGTATTACTTTTGTTACAGTTTTATTATTCTTAGTATTACTTTTGTTACAGTTTTATTATTCTTAGTATTATTTTTGTTACAGTTTTATTATTCTTAGTATTATTTTGTTACAGTTTTATTATTCTTAGTATTATTTTGTTACAGTTTTATTATTCTTAGTATTACTTTTGTTACAGTTTTATTATTCTTAGTATTTTTTGTTACAGTTTTATTATTCTTAGTATTACTTTGTTACAGTTTTATTATTCTTAGTATTACTTTTGTTACAGTTTTATTATTATTACTTTTATTTACAGTTTTATTATTCTTAGTATTAGTATTTTGTTACATTTTTATTATTCTTAGTATTTTGTTACATTTTATTATTCTTAGTATTTTTGTTACAGTTTTATTATTCTTAGTATTACTTTTGTTACAGTTTTATTATTCTTAGTATTATTTTTGTTACAGTTTTATTATTCTTAGTATTACTTTTGTTACAGTTTTATTATTCTTAGTATTTTTGTTACAGTTTTATTATTCTTAGTATTATTTTTTGTTACAGTTTTATTATTCTTAGTATTTTTTTGTTACAGTTTTTATTATTCTTAGTATTACTTTTGTTACAGTTTTATTATTCTTAGTATTACTTTTGTTACAGTTTTATTATTCTTAGTATTACTTTTGTTACAGTTTTATTATTCTTAGTATTTTGTTACAGTTTTATTATTCTTAGTTTTTGTTACAGTTTTATTATTCTTAGTATTTTTTGTTACAGTTTTATTATTCTTAGTATTACTTTTGTTACAGTTTTATTATTCTTAGTATTACTTTGTTACAGTTTTATTATTCTTAGTATTACTTTTGTTACAGTTTTATTATTCTTAGTATTTTTTTTTTACATTTTTATTTTATTCAGTTTTTAATTATTTTTTGTTACAGTTTTATTATTCTTAGTATTTTTTTGTTACAGTTTTATTATTCTTAGTATTACTTTTGTTACAGTTTTATTATTCTTTATTTTTGTTACAGTTTTTATTCTTAGTATTACAGTTTATTATTCTTAGTATTTTTTGTTACAGTTTTATTATTCTTAGTATTCTTTTTGTTACAGTTTTATTATTCTTAGTATTATTTTGTTACAGTTTTATTATTTATTCTTTTGTATTATTATTTGTTACAGTTTTATTATTCTTCAGTATTATTTTTCAAAGGATTGTTACAGTTTTTTATTATTTTGTTACAGTTTTATTTAGTATTTTGTTACAGTTTTATTATTCTTGTAGGTTTTTGTTACAGTTTTTTATTCTTAGTATTCAGTTTTATTACTTTTGTTACAGTTTGTTTATTATTCTTAGTATTACTTTTGTTACAGTTTATTATTCTTAGTATTACTTTTGTTACAGTTTTGTTATTCTTAGTATTACTTTTGTTTTTATCATTCTCAGTATTACTTTTGTTATTTTATTTATTCTCAGTATTACTTTTGTTACAGTTTTATTATTCTTAGTATTACTTTTGTTACAGTTTTATTATTCTTAGTATTACTTTTGTTACAGTTTTATTATTCTTAGTATTACTTTTGTTACAGTTTTATTATTCTTAGTATTACTTTTGTTACAGTTTTATCATTCTCAGTATTACTTTTGTTACAGTTTTATCATTCTTAGTATTACTTTTGTTACAGTTTTATCATTCTCAGTATTACTTTTGTTACAGTTTTATCATTCTTAGTATTACTTTTGTTACAGTTTTATCATTCTTAGTATTACTTTTGTTACAGTTTTATCATTCTCAGTATAACTTTTGTTACAGTTTTATTATTCTTAGTATTACTTTTGTTACAGTTTTATTATTCTTAGTATTACTTTTGTTACAGTTGTATCATTCTTAGTATTACTTTTTTTGTTACAGTTTATCATTCTCAGTATAACTTTTTGTTACAGTTTTATTATTCTTAGTATTACTTTTGCTGCAATTCTCACTTTTTGTTAAGTTTTTAGTATTACTTTGTTAAGATTTATATTTCTTAGATTAATTTGTTAAAGTATTTTTCAGTATTATGTTAAGTTTTGAGTCAGTATTGCTTTAGTTTTATTATTCTTAATTTTGTCATTTTACATGTCACGCTATTATTTTTTGAACATTCTTCACTAAACAACTTTTTTTTTTGTTATTGCCAACAACAGAACAGACGTTTGTTCAGTTTTATTATTCTTAGTATTAATTGACAATCAGTGTAATTGGTCCCGAAACGTTCGTCGGGTCTTTCTAGAAATTTATAATTGGTCTTAGCAAAAGGACTTAAAATTACTTTGTTGAGACACCTTTAAAATCATTTCTCACTTTAAGGCAAAACAACAATTTTTTTGTGCCAACAGACGTCTGTCTTTCAAGAAAGGTAAGTTTTGTCGGGTTTTGAAATTTGAATGGGGTATTCTTTTATTTATTTTTGAAATTAGTTTGGGGAGGTTTTTATTTTTAAATTTATTTTTTGTTTTATGTTCTTTATAATCAGTGTAAAAATATAAATTTATATATATATATATATATATATGAAATATATATATATATAAATGCTTTGTTTGTTATTATATATTATGTTTTTATTTATTTTTATCCTAATACACTTTAAATATTCTACTGGTTTGAGGTACATATATATATATAATGTGTGTGTTTATACAGTATAGATAGGTAGAAATATAAATGTGTGTATATACAGTATAGATAGATAGGTATATACATAAAATAAACACACACACACACACTCACCTTCAATAAACTTGAATAAACATTTTGCCTTGGAGTTAGACTCAACTTTACTGTCGGTCTTAAACTTAATAGAATCTCCATTAATGAATTCCTCTGCCGTAAAAGCATTGGGAGAGAAAAATCAGGAATCGTTTTGCTGATGCCAGACACTGTGACCTCGTGTACAATATTCGAGAGATCTCAAAGGTTAAAAGTTATTCTCGCGTTCTCTATTCTTTCCTTCTTCATAGAAAGAGGGCTGAAGGAATAGGGAAGTCAGTAGGAGGAAGCTGAGTAGCTTGGTGTTATATTTCGTTGAACTAATTCTAGTCTAAAATCATTTCTCTCTCATGAGATAGGTATTCTTTGTGTAAGCATTAGTATATTATAGGGATATATATATCTATCTCTATATATATCTATATATCTCTCTATATCTATCTCTATCTATATATCTATTGTATTTATAATTGAATTATCTCTATATATCTCTATCTCTCTCTCTTGTCTTTGGTAATTGAATTTCTCTCTCTCTCTCTCTCTCTCTCTCTTGTCTTTCTCTCTCTCTCTCTCTTGTCTTTGGGAATTGAATATTCTCTCTCTCTCTCTCTCTCTCTCTCTCTCTCTCTCTCTCTCTCTCTCTCTCTCTCTCTCTCTCTCTCTCTCTCTCAACACCCCTATCGCCATCAACTCCTCCCTAATGGCTTTACTCCCTCTGCCTAGAATTATAGAAATTTTGACCCAAACAGAAAAAGCTGGGATATTTCGCTCTCTCCAAAATACCTGGAATATTCTTGAATATTCCCTTATATCTCGGTTTATCACATTTTACTTATTTTCTCTTTATTATTCTTTATTATTATCTGCTGTTATTTTTATGTGACCAAAATTTTGCTATTAATAATATTAATAATAATAATAATAATAATACTTAATAATAATATTATTAATAATAATGTATCAGCTTTTCCATGGCAGCATTTCGAGAGGGGAGTAAATTGATAGTTAGTTTTCCTGTTTTTTTTTAGTTTTCTGTGAAAGAAAACTATTGTGCCGGCTTTGTCTGTCCGTCCGCACTTTATTCTGTCCAAATTTTTTCTTGTCCGCCCTCAGATCTCAAAAACTACCGCGGCTAGAGGGCTGCAAATTACTGTGTTGATCATCCACCCTCCAATCATCAAACATACCAAATTGCAGCCCTCTAGCCTCAGTAGTTTTTATTCTATTTAAGGTTGAAATTATCCATGATCGTGCTTCTGGCAACGATATCTAAGATAGGCCACCACCGGGCCGTGGGTGAGTTTCATGGGCCGCGGCAGAAACAGGACTAGAAAACAAAGTGAGGCCTTTAAACGGGGACTCATCCGCTCAATATAGATTCCATCACCAAAGCAATATCCTCGCCACATTCCCTCGTGTTCCCCCAAGACTCAGTCCATCCCCTTGAGGGGCGCCGCGCCCTTTTCAGTACCTCGCTCCTATTGGCTGGTGGCCGCTGCAACCAATCATCCCTAATTAAATAGCGAGAGGAAGCAAATTAGAAGACAGTTCATTATCTCGTAGTTCTATTCGTCCCGGAATGATAAATTCATTAGGGTTAGATTATTGTTGCAAATTGATAAGATCGATGAACTGCAATTTGCAACAACGATTCAATTGATGTTTGGGTGTTTATTATCCGCTGGGGAATTTTTGTGTCTGGCAATATAATGCCAAGTGGCGGGTTAGTGCCGTCAGTGCACCTCATGCGGTGCACTGTAGGCTTTATTTAAGGTTCTTTGCAGCGTGCCTTCCTTCCTTAGGCCCCTAGCTGCAACCCCCTTTCCGTTTCTTTTACTGTACCTCCTTTCATATTCCCTTCCATCTAACTTTCCCTCAATCCTCTCCTGACAATTGATTCATAGTGCAACTGCTTTGAGGTTTTCCTCCTGTTACACCTTTCGAACCGTTCTACTCTCAATTTCAGTTTCAGCGCTGAATGACCTCATAGGTCCCAGTGCTTGGCCTTTAGCCTAAATTATATATTCAGTCCGGTTCAGCAGGAATTCCTCGTTCTGTTTACCAAGCTAATTGATTCTCCTTTGTCTTGATCATTTTTTTTCTCCCTTGCCTAGATTATTTTTAGTTTTCTGTAAAAGAAAACTATTGTGTCGGCTTTGTTTGTCCGTCTGCACTTTATTCTGTCCGCACTTTTTCTGCCCGCCCTCAGATCTTAAGAACCACTGAGGCTAGAGGGCTGCAAATTGGTATGTTGATCATCCAACCTCCAATCATCAAACATACCAAATTGCAGCCCTCTAGCCTCAGTGGTTTTTATTTTATTTAAGGTTACAGTTAGCCATGATCTTACGTTTGGCAACATTATAGATCCGGCCAACACCAGGCCGTGGCTGAAAGTTTCATGGGCCGCGGCTCATACAGCGTTATACGTCGTACAGAAAACTCGATTGCGCCGAAGAAACTTCAGTGCACTTTTTACTTTTTTTTTTTTATTCTAGATTTATATCATATTCCAGGCATGAACAAATAATATGAATGACAATTGAGGATTATCACATTCTTCTTGTTCAATCCTGATGTCTGTCTGTCAATTTGGCTATACCTCTGAGATAGATAGATAGATGATTGCTCAATCCTCATATATGTCTGTCTACTAAGCTACACCTCTGAGATAGATAAATAGATAGATGGATGATTGCTCAGTCCTCATATCTGTTTTCTATTTAGCTATACCTCTGAGATAGATAGACAGACAGACAGACTGACAGACAGGTAGATAGATAGATAGATAGATAGACTGACAGATAGATAGAATAGATGACTTCATTTCTCGCTTCACTGGTGTACCTCTCAACTCAAAAGAAAAAATTTTCAGTCAGGGGAAAAAAGAAATAGCAAATGATTCGAGCGAATCGTTTCTTTCCTCCTCCTCCTCCTCCTCCTCCTCCTCCTCCTCCTCCTCCTCCTCCTCCTCCTCCTCCTCCTCCTTTCCCTCCAGTCTCTGCAAAGGAGTTGAGTCAACAACAGCTCTTTTGCAAGAACCTGTGTTGCATTCTGGTGCGCTAATTGTTAGTCAATAAGAGGAGACACTAGGCAGCGCTTTCGGTGACATATTGCATTCCTCAAAAAAAGGAAAAAAAAATATTCTTTGAATTCCTCGTGTCCTTGGTGGAGGAGGAAGCTCTCTCTCTCTCTCTCTCTCTCTCTCTCTCTCTCTCTCTCTCTCTCTCTCTCTCTCTCTCTTCCTCTTGTTTGGTTTTTCTTGGATTTTTTTCTCTGGACCTATATGATTCACTCTCTCTCTCTGCTCTCTCTCTGCTCTCTCTCTCTCTCTCTCTCCTCTCTCCTGGTTTCTCTCTCTCTCTCTCTGAATTTCTTGTCCTGGGTTGAGGAGGAAGTTCTCTCTCTCTCTCTCTCTCTCTCTCTCTCTCTCTCTCTCTCTCTCTCTCTCTCTCTCTCTCAATTCCTCGTGTCCTGGGTTGAGGAGGAAGTTCTCTCTCTCTCTCTCTCTCTCTCTCTCTCTCTCTCTCTCTCTCTCTCTCTCTCTCTCTCTCTCTCTCTCTCTTATTTGAGTTTTTCTACCTATTTTTTCATGTACCTATATGATTCACTATCAATGATGCT
>NC_089795.1:89674229-89689229 GCF_040412425.1 Macrobrachium rosenbergii | reverse complement strand
GGAAATGACGCCAAGCAATAATCGTGCACGACACAAAAGCAACTTTGAACAAAGACCCGGCAAAGACAAAGTTAGCTTCCGACTGCAATTTAATTTTGACGGGGGGAAAAAAGGGATTAAATTCATTATGTCAAAGTCGATGGGACAAAGAGACCAGAAGTCGCAGTGGAGGAGGAACCATCAGTTCCTGCTTGCCTTTCCAAGCAAGGTGATGGGTGAGAGAAAGCTTATTATGATAAGCCTTAGATTTAAAAGCACGCTTTCCGTAAGATTTATATTAGAGGGAAATAATTGGCATTCATGGTCGACACGTTTTATAAATATAGGTGAGAGAGAGAGAGATTGATGGAGAGAGAGAGAGAGATTGATTGAGGGAGGGAGTGAAAGAGGTGGAGAGAGATCGAGGGAGAGAGAGAGAGAGAAAGGGAGAAAGAGGGAGAGAGAGAGAGAGAGATTGAGGGACAGAAAGAGGGAGAGAGAGAGAGTGAGGTTGAGAAAGAGGTAGAGAGAGAGATTGAGGGACAGAAAGAGGGAGGAGAGATTGAGGTTGAGGAAGAGGGAGATTGAGAGCTTGCGGGAAAGAAAGAGCGAGAGAGAGAGATATTGAGGTAGAGAAAGAGCGAGAGAGGACGAGAGAGATTGAGGGAGAGAAACAGGGGGAGAGGGAGAGTGAGAGATTGAGGGAGAGAAACAGAGAGGGAGAGAGGGAGAGAGACAGACAGACAGACAGAGATTGAGGAAGAGAAAGAAGGAGAGAGAAAGAGAGAGATATAGAAAGTGAAGGGGGTAAGAATTGACGTTCATGGTCGACACATGTTTTATAAACAAGAGAGAGAGAGAGAGAGAGAGAGAGAGAGAGAGAGAGAGAGAGAGAGAGAAAGTTAGACAGACATCAAGGTCGACAAATGTAGTCTTAACACCATCACATGTCTGTGTACGTGTATAATATGATTTTCGTATCAGTACATTTAAAGATACCAACATGGATGCTTCTGCGAGTAAATAGATAACTGTCGAGCGAGTCTATTTAACTAAATATTCTTTAATCGATCAAGAATCTATTGGGGGCATTAACTGTCTGTGTATATACCCATCTGCCCTCGGCTCGCTGACGTCAGCAGTTTGCTTAAAAGCGTCAATTTTTTTTATTTTTCTTTCTATATTATCTTCTGTTTCGCTTTAACGTCAATTGATATTTCCCCCCAGAAACTTTGAATTAAGAAATATCATCACTGTAAATCACCTTCAGCGTCAGCAATTTCCCGGGCGCGATCCCTACGGGAAAAATAAAAAATTCTCTAATTATATTTATTATTCTCTTAACAAGAGTTGCTAAGAAGCAGTGTCGGAATTATAAAAACACACCTTCTCTTTCTATTTTTTTTATTTTTCATTTTCCTTTAAATCTGGGATGGGATTTATTTCATAAATATTTATTTAATATTTAAATTATTTCATAAATATTCAGTTAATATTTAAATTATTTCATAAATATTCAGTTTATTTAAATTATTTCATAAATATTCAGTTAATATTTAAATTATTTCATAAATATTCAGTTAATATTTAAATTATTTCATAAATATTCAGTCAATATTTAAATTATTTCTTAAATATAAATTTCATAAATAAAAATTTAAATTATTTCATAAATATTCGTTTAATATTTAAATTATTTTATGAATATTATCCAGTTAATATATAAGTTATTTCATAAATATAAATTTAAATTCTTTCATAAATATTCAGTTAATATTTAAAATACTTGATAAATGTAAATTTCATAAGTATAAATTGAAATTATTTCATATTATTCAGTTAATATTTAAGTTATTCCAGAAATATTATTCAGTTAATATTTAAATTATTTCATAAATATAAAATTTTAATTATTTCATAAATATTCAGTTAATATTAATTATTTCATAAATATTATTCAGTTATAATATTTAAGTTATTCCATATTATTCAGTTAATGTTTAAATCCATTATTATATCAAATATATTTCTTAACTAATTTAACTTTGAGAATCCTGTATAAATAATTCGCTCTTAAGCAGTTGATTTATATATTTTATATGGAATATATGTATACATTATTATATGAAAATATTATTTTTTTTTTTACATTATTTTGATTTCATTTATTTGTAATGATTTTCTATAAATATTCATATTCATATTATACTGTAATTTTCATACCATTTTCCATAGTGACTGAAAAATGCACTTTTTGTGAATTTTTAAAACATTATTAAACTCGCCGATTGAACTAGAGAAAATAGGCAGAGTTATTTTCATACCATTTGCGTGACTTTTAGTGAGGGTTTAAGTGTTATAAGCGTTTTTAGAAGGGTTTTAAGTGTTCTCGGATTTGAGCTATTCGCGGGGGCGGGCGGCGGTTTGTGATACGCATCCCCCGCGAATTCTGAGTGTCGACTGTATTCCAGTTCATTATTTATGAAATCATCTTGTCAATTCAATTATTAAATATTAAATTAATAATTGAATTGACAAGACGTTTTCAATTATTAATTCAATATTTAAATCCCTTCTTATATACATTCTTCACTGACTCATTCAAGTACTATTATCCATCGTTATTCACGCGTGACTCACCTCTACTTTTATTCATGCCTGGCCTCTTTCCCCCCATCCAAATTCATTTACGCAATTCCTTCCTTCCTCTAGTATTCATTTAGCAGCTTTGTCCCTTCCTAATTCATTTAGGGGTATTTTTTTTCTCTACCTTTATTCACTTCTACCTTTTAGTACCTTTTGGTTAACTGAGAGGTTTTTCTAATCCTCCGACCATTTGACTGGAATGAAATAGCAGTTGCTGAGGTATAAGGTTTGTTTGTTCTAGAGAGTGGCTGGCCTCGTCGTTCTATGTGTGTGTATATATATGTATATATGTATATATATATATATATATATATATATATATATATATATATACCTATATATTTTGGGATACTCTTCCAAATGTAGATTCATTCCAGTGAAACTTCAAAACTTAATAATTGATTTTATCATATTCTTGAAGTACATGGTATTATTATTATTATTATTATTATTATTATTATTATTATTTTCCGAAGCTCTTCCAGTAATCCAAAACATTCCTTTAATTATTTCTTGAAATATATTTTCTAATAATATATTTCTTTGGATCGGTCATATTCTGCTTCAAAATGCATTATTATTATTATTATTATTATTATTATTATTATTATTATTATTATTATTATTATTATTATTATTATCGGAACCTCTTCCAGTAATCCAATATATTCCTTTAAAACTTCAATAAAAAAATTTCAGAACTTCCACCTTTTATCATATTTCTTACGCCCGAAGACATCTCTCTGTCCCGACACTGCTATAACTTTTTAGTAGAATCTTTCCTTTACAGTAGAACGAATTTTTTTTCCAATTGTTTCTGGGGGGTTTCCGGCCCCCTCCCCCCAAAAATATAAGTTTTTCGCAGCTCAGAGCATCTTCATTCACTTAGGGCGATTTTGGTTCAAAACTTGGGAAATTTTGGTATCAAAACTCTGAAATAATTTATATATATATATATATATACATATATATATATATGCTCTTGACACAGAGTTGTTCTGATATTTTTACCAAAACAGCTCATTTATAAAAATTTATCCTTCATAATTTTTGTGAAAGATAATTTTAATTTTGTCAGAATTTGCAGGATAGACTCTTGAATCTTTCTTTCAACTTTCCTTGTTTTCCAGTTTTCTGCAGAAAACTGTTGTGCCGGCTTTTTCTGTTCGTCCACACCTTTTCTGTCCGCCCTCAGATCTTAAAAACTACTTAGGCTAGAGGGCTGCAAATTGATATGTCGATCATCCACCCTCCAATCATCAATCTTACCAAATTGCAGCCCTCTAGCCTCAGTGGTATTTATTTTATTTAAGGTTAAAGTTCGTCATAATCGTGCGTCTGGCAACGGTATAGGATAGGCCACCACCGGGCCGTGCTTAAAGTTTCATGGACCGCGGCTCATACAGCATTATACCGAGACCACCGAAAGATAGATCTGTTTTCGATGCCCTTGATTAAACGCTGTACAGAAAACTCGATTGCGCCATTTTTTTTTTTTTTTCTATAAATGTGAAACTTCAAACCGACCCTCATCATGCATGTCATACCTATGCAGACTCACGCGCGTAATTCGTAGATTTGAAAGCACGCGTTTAATTACATTTTCAGTACTCCTTTCCTCTGTACTGGAATTCCTGGCGTCCTTCCTTCCGAGAAGCTTGGAATGTAAGCTCACTGAGAAAGGGGTATTTAGAAGCTTTCCAAGCATTAATACCCAGTTACGTAAAGGGTTACACATGGGTATTTTATCGTTTGCCCTACACTTTCAACAGTGTAAGCGTATTGGTTAATATACCCTCTTATTCAGGTGTTTTGACCAAAGCCTCCATTTTAGTTTTCTGTGAAAATAAACTATTGTCTGTCCGTCCGCACTTTTTCTGTCCGCCTTCAGATCTTAAAAACTACTGAGGCTAGAGGGCTGCAAGTTGGTATTTTATATCGGTATTTCATAACGGTATTTTATATTGGTATTGTCTATCGATATTTTATATCAGTATTTTATATTGGTATTATATACCGGTATTTTATATATCTATATTTTATTCTATATTTTACACCGATGTTTTATAACGGTATTTTATATCGATATTTTTTATTAATACTTTAATTGGTATTTTATATCTGTATTTTATATCGATACTTTATATCTGTATTTTATATAGATATTTTATAATGGTATTTTATATCTTTATTTTATAACTCGATTTGATATCGATATTCCATAACGGTATTTTATATCTATATTTTAAATTGATATTTTATACCGATATTTTATACCGGTATTTTATATCGATATTTTATATCTAATATTTTATATCGACATTTTATATCTACATTTTATACCGGTACCGCCTTTGCCAATACCTAACACAATATGCTTTCCAAAATGCATTGAAAGGGGAAAGGCATATATTGGGCATCTGTTCTCGGACATCTGTTGTTTCAGACCGCCTCGAACAGATGCGAGAAGATGCGTAATATATTCGATACGAAATGCAAAACGGTTTCTGTATCCCGTCTCTCTCTCTCTCTCTCTCTCTCTCTCTCTCTCTCTCTCTCTCTCTCTCTCTTGCTCGACGACTGGTGGTTGATGTTTTTTTTTTTTTTGGGGGGTTTTTCGCATCTGGTATGCTTCCATCTCAAACGTGTAATGTTTGAGAAAAAATATCGAGATCAGAGGTAGGTTTTTTTTTTTTATCTTTAGGTCCAGGTGTTCATGGAAAGGAATCAATATATATATATATATATATATATATATATATATATATATATATATATATATATATATATATATGTGTGTGTGTGTGTGTGTGTGTGTGTGTGTTTGTAAAGTATAAAAGTACTAATTTGCACTTATCAGAAATGTAAGCTAAGATCCACAGTGGAATACATGTTATAAAGCTCCTTATGCATTGTATGTATCTGTATATATATATATATATATATATATATATATATATATATATATATATATATATATATATATATATATACATACACACATATACATATACATACGTACAAAACCTTAAGAGCTTTCGGCCAATTACTGTGGACTAGTTCACTAAAATGGGCCCATTTTACTGAACAAGCTATGTATGTATATATATATATATATATATATATATATATATATATATATGTATATATACAGTATATATATATATATATATATATATATATATATATATATGTGTGTGTGTGTGTGTGTGTGTGTGTGTGTGTGTGTGTGTGTGTGTTTATATATATGTTCCTTTCCTTGAACACCTGGACCTAAAAAATAAAAAAATAAAAAATACCTCTGATCTCCATACCAGATGTTAAAAACCTACAGAAAAAACACCAACCAGCTGCCGTCGAGAGAGAGAGAGAGAGAGAGAGAGAGAGAGAGAGAGAGAGAGAGAGAGAGAGAGAGAGAGGACTTCAAAAGAGAGCTCTGATCTCTTCGACCAAATTTTTCTCTTTAGCTGGTTGGAATACATATCTATACCGTTTTGCATTTCATATTGTATACATAACTTGTATCTCCTCGCATCTGTTAGAAGGGGGTTTCTGAAACAACAGATGTCTGAGAACAGTTGTACAGTATGTTCTTGCATTTTTGAAAAGCCTATGTATGGAAGATATTGGCAAAGGCTGTACCAGCGTAAGGTATTGATATTAAGTACCGATATGAAATATCGACAAGATGTACCTGTATAAAGTGTAGATATAAAATCTCGATACAAAATAAAATCGTGAAATATCGATATAATATGTTAAATATAAAATACCGATATAAAATTATAAAATATCGATATAAAATACCGATATAAAAGATTAGATATAAAATATCGATATAAATAATAAAATATTGATATAAAATTATAAAATATCTATATAAAATATTAGATATAAACTACCGATATAAAATAATAACGTAGCGGTATAAAATGATGAAATATCGATATAAATTGCCGATATAAAATATCGATATAAAATAATAAAATGTCGGTATAAAATACTAAACTATCGGTATAGAATTATAAAATATCGATATAAATTGCCGATATAAAATATCGATATAAAATAATAAAATATCGGTATAAAATACTAAAATATCGGTATAGAATTATAAAATATCGATATAAAACGCCGATATTTTAAAAGGGTATGTATACCTTTGTATGCATACGTGTTCTGTGTAGACTTATGGCATGCATGCATGGTTTATGCAATGATCTGGAAATATACAACCGAATGAATTTCCTTCATTTATACGCACCAAGACTAATATTATATATATATATATATATAATATATATAATGTATATATATAGATATATACATTCCATCTAAACAGGGTGGTATCCAACGGATATTTTATTCACAAAGGTTTGAACCTTTCAAGGGCTAGCTGTCCCCATTGTCCGGTAACCGTGTATATATATAATATATTTATATATGTACAGTATATATTGCACACATTCATATAATATATAAATTTAGTGTGTGCATGCGTATGCATGTACATGCGAAACAGATCTCTCTAAGTCTCCTTTTGAAATCATCAAATCAGCATTACCAAAAAAAAATGTCCCCAAAAAACCACAAATCAAGAGCTGAGTCTCGCGCATTGTCCCCAGCCTTTGTTTTGCCTCGTGACGTTAAACGCATTGTAAACGAAGTGTTAACGGCACTTTTGTCGGGGCTTCGTTTTATTGCAGAGTGGAAATGTGCTGGAAAGTGTTCAAAGTGTCGTTTGCTCAGTTTTCCAGACGCATTAAAAGACAGTGCCCTCCGGGTTTAACTGGGTCGGGCGTCATAGAGAATTGAGTTTAATTTCAAATTGGTTTTTTTTTGTGGCCCTAGAAAAAAAGATATGGCTTGTCTGACAGGTTCTAATTCTGTATTGAAGTATCTGCTTGCGTGTCTCATTTACTTTTAAGAGAATTGAGTTTAAATTCAAGGAATTGAGTTTAAATTCAAAGAATTGAGTTTAAATTCAAAGAATTGAGTTTAAATTAAGAGAATTAAATTTAAATTCGAAGAATTGAGTTTATATTCAAAGAATTAAGTTTAGCTTTAAATAACTGAGCTTAAATTCAAAGAATTGAGTTTAAATTCAAATTGGAGTTTTTCTGGGCTTAGAAAAAAAGATGTGGCTTGTCTGACAGGATCTAATTCAATAATGAAGTATCTTCTTGCGTGTTACATTTACTTTTAAGAAAACTGAATTTAAATGCAAAGAATTGAGTTTGAATTCAAACAGTTGAGTTTAAATTCAAACTTTTTTATGGGCTTAGAAAAAAGATGTGGCTTGTTTGACAGGTTCTAATTCAACAATGAAGTATATGCTTGCGTGTTATATTTACTTTTAAGGGAACTAATTTTAAATTCAAAGAATTGAGTTTATCCAAACGGTTTTTTTTTTTTTTTTTTTTGGCCTTTTGTGACACGATCTAATTCACAAATGAAGTATATATACTGGCGTGTTATATTTACTTAAGAGAGAATTTAAGTTTCAATTGAAGGAATTGAGTTTAAACCCAAACTGGAGATTTTGTTTGGCCTTAAAAATATATATATATCTCTTCTCTGACAGGATCTAATTCACAAATGAAGTATCTTCTGGCCTGGTATATTAATATTTAGATAATTTATTATTATTATTATTATTATTATTATTATTATTATTATTATTATTATTATTATTATTATTATTATTATTATTATTCAGAAGATGAACCCCATTCATATGAAACAACCCCACCAAAGGGGCCATTGACTTGAAATTCAAGCTTCCAAAAAATGGTTTTGTTTTATTATTATTATTATTATTATTATTATTATTATTATTATTATTATTATTATTATTATTATTATTCAGAAGATTATTCATATGGAACAAGCCCACCAAATTACTGACTTATTCAAGCTTCCAAAGAATGTTATTATTATTATTATTATTATTATTATTATTATTATTATTATTATTATTATTATTATTATTATTATTATTATTATTATTATTATTATTCAGGAGATGAACCCTATTCATGTGGAACAACCCCACCACAGGGACCATTGACTTGAAATTCAAGCTTCCAGAGAACATTATGTTGTTCATTAGAAAGAAGCAACATAAGGTAATGGGAAATACAATAAAAAGAAATCACTTATTAGAAGACAAAAGAACAAATAGTTTCATTAAGAGAAATAGTTTAATCTTTATTTTTTTTTACACAAACCTTCGTATTTCGAATAAATACCATTTACCTGTACGCTAATTGAAGTTACCTGTAATATGGAGACTGGTTTTATAACTTTTTTTACACAGACATTCGTATTTTGAGTTTATACATAATTGAAGTGACTTATAGTATGGAAATTAGTTTGACATTATTTTTTTTTCACAGAAATATTCGTATTTCGTATAAATACGATCTACCTGTATACACTAATTGAAATCACCTGCATCAGGGACCACACCAAATTGCCGAAATCTGCGCCATAGGGAATTTTCTAGAGCAAATCATTCGGACCGCCAGCGATTTTCTTAACTCTGTATTCGTGACTCTATTCCTGATTGCCTTTCCGTGTTTCTTGAGTTATTCCTTTCTGCGCCCGAGTGGGCATTTGTCGCTATATACTTCTCAAAGATTCCCCCCCCGGAGGATTTGGGACCGTTCTGCATAATAGGCTTTTAGTCGGAGAAAGAACGAATGGCAGAGACCGGTTTTGGGAGAGGAAGAATGGCTAAATATGCAGTGAGTGTTTCCGAGGGTCGTTCTTGCACGGAATCATTGCGATGGTGGTTGTAAATTCTCCCGTGTGAGATGTGGCGGTGATGCGTGAATTTGGGAATGGGAGGGAGAGGAAGGGGTTTGTGGGAAGTTGTTCCCCAGAGAGAGAGAGAGAGAGAGAGATTGAAATAATGTAATAATGATCGAAAGTAAAGATGTATTAAGAGTCTGGGAAATTTGAGAGAGAGAGAGAGAGAGAGAGAGAGAAGGAGGTTGAAGTAATATAATATTGATCAAAAGTAAAAAGGTATTAAGAGATAGTGGGAAATTGTCGAAAGAGAGAGAGAGAGAGATAAATATAAATATAAATAGACATATATATATATATATAGATATATAGATATATATAGATAATATATAATATAAATAGTTTAAGACATATATATATGTGTGTGTATATATATATATATATATATATATATATACACACATATACACACACACATATATATATATATATATATATATATATATATATATATATATATATATATATATATATATATATATATATATATATACACATACATACATATATATATGTTCTGATTTCCGAACAAATGTATACCATTTTGACTCTCGATAACTACGAATATAAATCATTCAACGCTTGCATTTCCATATACCTACGTATATAAGACAAAATCGACGCCATTCTGACGCTGGATAAAAATAAATACAAATAATTCCGGGCATATTTTTGGAGCCTTAGAGAATGAAAGTCCCGCCCCTTCGTGTTGACCTGACAGATCGGCGTGAGAGAGGTCCTTTCATCTCCGCCCAAAATAAGTCGGCTTGTTGTGTCACCTTGCTCCGTATCAGGCGGTCACTTTGTTCCTTTTACCCTCTCTCTCTCTCTCTCTCTCTCTCTCTCTCTCTCTCTCTCTCTCTCTCTCTCTGAGTCAACAAAAGTGAGTGATTTTTGCTCCGTCAAAATGTGTCAATATGCTTTTTAAGAACTGGGACCACTCGAGGACGTAATTCGACCTCCTCTCTCTCTCTCTCTCTCTCTCTCTCTCTCTCTCTCTCTCTCTCTCTCTCTCTCTCTCTCTGAAGAGAAAGAGGGTAAACACATGTGAGTGATCTGTGCTTTCGTCTGAATGTGTCACAATACTTTTAAGGATTAGACCAGCTCTCTCTCTCTCTCTCTCTCTCTCTCTCTCTCTCTCTCTCTCTCTCTCTCTCTCTCTCTCTCTCTCAGGGAAAGAGAGTAAACACAAGTGAGTGATCAACATAAAGAACTGGGCCCACACGACGAGGTAATCCTACTCTCTCTCTCTCTCTCTCTCTCTCTCTCTCTCTCTCTCTCTCTCTCTCTCTCTCTCTCTCTCTCTCTCTCTCGTGGTCAATTCAACACAATTGAGTGATTTTTCCTTCGCCCAAACGGGTGCCACAATTCTTTTAAGAACTGGACAGACTGGACGAGGTAAATTCTCTCTTCTCTCTCTCTCTCTCTCTCTCTCTCTCTCTCTCTCTCTCTCCAATGATCGCTGGAGAAAGGTTGTAGCCA
Source organism: Macrobrachium rosenbergii (assembly GCF_040412425.1). Lineage (NCBI taxonomy): Eukaryota > Metazoa > Arthropoda > Malacostraca > Decapoda > Palaemonidae > Macrobrachium > Macrobrachium rosenbergii. Next base: position 89,678,309 of record NC_089795.1, on the reverse strand, counting down.
TGATATATGTGGCTTGAGAAGCATTGTAAGTGGCTGACAGTTAGCTAAAGTTAAAATATTAATCAGAGTATTTTGAGATGGCTTGGTCATGTGGGAAGAATGGAAGAAATAGGTTGGTGGAAGTATTATATAATTCAAGAGGTGTTAGGGTTATGGAGAGGACAATAAGAAGGCTTGGAACTATCACAAAAAAGACTCAATTTATAAAATAAATTCTTTATTTCCTCTCTACATTTTATTGTGGGCGTCAGTGACAGTATTTTATTTTTTTAAAGGGGAAATTAGGCCATTCTTCGCTGTGTTGATAACATGTCCCCAACATGTTTCCGCCCCCAACATAATAATGTCTTCCATTAATACCCTTTCAGCGTAATCGCTCGAAGTGGGAATCTCATTTTTATTTTTTTAATAGTCTCTCATTGTTTCTATTCCCGAGCGCCGAATCCTAATCAGATCTGGGCCACGTTTTTGTTAGAAAAAGCTTTAAAAGATTTTCTTCATTCATAAATATATTTTAATAGAAAAATAATTGCTTTAATGTTTGGCTGGCAGAGTGTGGATTTTTATTTGTTTATGCTTTGGATGTGAAAAAAATATCCATTTGTCTGTTATTTTTAATTGGGGGAAATGTCCATTAAAAGCTTTTATTTCTGTTCACTAGTGAATTTATATTTTTTTATGCTTTGGATGTGAAAATATCAATTTCTTTTTTTTTTTTTTAATAGGTGAAACGTCCATTAAAAGCGATTGTTTTTTGTTCACTACAATTTTTTTTGTTTTTTGTTTTTTTGCTGAAATCAGTGTGAATAGTTTACACACTGATTTTTATCATATTTTGTTTGATGAGTTTTAAAAATCGCGTCAACTCGTGTTTTAGAATTCTGCAGTTCAATTGTGATACTTATTTCCTGTTAATTTTTAGTTTTCTGAAAAGAAAACTATTGTGCCGGCTTTGTCTGTCCGTCCGCACTTTTTCTGTCCGCCCTCAGATCTTAAAAACTACTGAGGCTAGAGGGCTGCAAATTGGTGTGTTGATCATCCACCCTCCAATCATCTAACATACCAAATTGCAGCCCTCTAGCCTCAGTAGTTTTTATTTTATTTAAGGTCAAAGTTAGCCATAATCGTGCTTCTGGCAACGATATAGGATAGGCCACCACCGGGCCGTGCTCAAAGGTTTACGGGCCGCGTCTCATACAGCGTTATACCGAGACCACCGAAAGATAGATCTGTTTTCGGTGGCCTTGATTATACGCTGTAGAGGCTGTACAGAAAACTCGGTTGCGCCGAAGAACCTTCTGCGCATTTTTTTACTTGTTTCGTCTTATTTTCAATAGAATATCGAAAGGTTACACTTTTGTGAAAATATGCATTCCCTTTCCAGCCTGACACCCCTACCCCCCACCTCTCTCTCTCTCTCTCTCTCTCTCTCTCTCTCTCTCTCTCTCTCTCTCTCTCTCTCTCTCTCCCCTTCCCCTGCCGAAACGAAAATGAAGGAATATCTTCCTAAAACCTTTTATAAGTCTTATATCATTCCTCGATTCCATTTTTTTTTTTTTTCATTTTTTTTTTTTTTTTTTTTTTTTTAGAGGAACTTCAAAGAAACCCCTCGTGGCATTTTCGGAAATTTGGCCCAGGTTTAGTGAACTCCACATTTTAGGCACTTGTCCAAAAGTGCAATCAGGGAATTCGTCACCAACACGGGGACTCTTTTTTTTTCTTTCTTTTTCTTTTTTATATAGCGAGCTATCTTCCTCGTTTTCCGTTCGCTTGAGAGAGAGAGAGAGAGAGAGAGAGAGAGAGAGAGAGAGAGAGAGAGAGAGAGAATGAATTGCCTTTTTGAGGAAGACGCCGGAAAAGAACAAGCCAGGAAAAGTTATATATATATATATATATATATATATATATATATATATATATATATATATATATATATATGTATATTGTGTGTGTCTTAGACACAAACAATGATCATTTATAATGACGGATAGTATCGGAGAAAATAAAAAAAAAAATAATGTTCATTTCCACATTCAAACTTTTCTTTACATTATCCACCAATCAACAAAAATGGATGTCTACAGCATAAAAAAAAAAGATAATAGGCACTAACATTCAAGCCTTCGTAGCTGAATCATGGGTGAAACCTCCCGTGCAGAAATTTCCTCAAATATTTTATATTTTAATCTTTTTATCTCTGGGGGGGGGAAAAAATTCGTCTCAGAAATTGCGAGGGAGTTTTTTTGCTCCAAAACAAATTCTCGGACACAAAGCTTTCAGCGTTTAAGAGATTTTTCAATTTCGAAACAACAGTGGTGTCTCTCTCTCTCTCTCTCTCTCTCTCTCTCTCTCTCTCTCTCTCTCTCTCTCTCTCTCTCCATCTTAGTATGAGAATGTGCAAACTCTCTCTCTCTCTCTCTCTCTCATTTAGTGTGAGAATGCGCCAACCCTCTCTCTCTCTCTTAGTATGAGAATGTGTGAATCTCTCTCTCTCTCTCTCTCTCTCTCTCTCTCTCTCTCTCTCTCTCTCTCTCTCTCTGTCCTTCCTTGTCCTCTGTCCCAATTCTCCCCAGTTCGTCCCATTTCCTCGCTCTTTTCAATGTCTCTGTTATCGAAATATTTTTTTAATTGTTTTTTCTTTAGATTAATCTGCCTTCTATTGTTCCACTTTCATCAATTTTTTTTTGTCATTCTCCACCCGTCCAACTCATTTCCTCTTTATTGTTCGGTTTGCATCCCTCTACACAGTTATTCGGGACGACTGTTTGTTGTTTTGTTGATTCAAGCATTGATAGATTATTTGACACCTTTGAGAAATAGAATTATTCAAGAATGATTCACACCTTTGGGAAATAGAAACGATCATTCAGGAATAATTCACACCTTTGATCATTTATCTGAGTGATCAGTGATCTTATGTGAATGGATATTTTGAAAGGTTCTTATATATACACATATATATATATATATATATATATATATATATATATATATATATACATATATACATACATATATATATACATACATACATACATACATACATACATACATACATACATACATACATACATACATACTGCGCTAAAATGGAAAACTGCAGTATCTGCAAAATTTTCGAAATTGAGACATGCCACCTATTGGGCTCGTGAAACACTAATACACAAGTTACTGCAGTTTCAGAATGATTCTTCAACGCCTTCCACGAATATTTACGGGGTCCTATTTGCAGTATCTGCAAAATCAGTAGTAAGGCAAGGAAAAACTGCAATATCTACCATTTTTCTGAGTTTTGTATTTTTGTAGATACTGCGGTCTTCCTATTTTAGGACTGTAGATATATATATATATATATATATATATATATATATATATATATATATATATATATATATATATATATATATATATATATATATATATAAATGTATACATATAAAATATTTATATCACAAAGATGATAAAAATGCAAACGTTGGCAAAGTCCTTTATATCAGCCAAAAGATGAAAAAAAATAACATTGAAGAATTTAAGCCGACACCTACACAGTCAAGTCTCCAACTTATGAGGGATCAACGTTTATGGGCCAAACGTTTTTAACCCCCTTGTAGGGGGAGGGGAGAGACAGGGGGAGGCGAAGGGGCGCCGGAGAGGGGGAGGGGAGGGGGGTTAGATATTGCCGAAATCTGGAAGGAAATTTTTTCCCTAATGCAAGTCGACTAGACATTGCTCTCACGACGGTAGTGTCTGACGAAGAATTATTATTATTATTATTATTATTATTATTATTATTATTATTATTATTATTATTATTATTATTTTAATGGAGAGAGATAAAGAATGTGTAAAGAAGGGGATGGGAAAGGTAAAGCCTTGCTCATTTATAAAGGGGTAAGATTATTATTATTTTCTTCGGCGCAATCGAGTTTTCTGTAAAGCGTATAATCAAGGCCACCGAAAATAGATCTATCTTTCGGTGGTCTCGGTATAATGCTGTATGAGCCGCGGCCCACGAAACTATAACCAAGGCCCGGTGATGGCCTGGCCTATATCGTTGCCAGACGCACGATTATGGCTAAC
>NC_089795.1:89666729-89671729 GCF_040412425.1 Macrobrachium rosenbergii | reverse complement strand
GTAACCAGTTGGTTCTTAGCCACGTAAAATAAATTTAATCCTTCGGGCCAGCCCTAGGAGAGCTGTTAACCAGCTCAGTGGTCTGGTTAAACTAAGATATACTTAACTTTTCTACAGATGATTAGGAGAATTGCTAGGGTGGTAAAGATTACTGATGTATTAAGAGAGTCGAGAATGAGATGGCATAGCCATGTGGTAAGAATAGGTGACTGGAAAGGATTGAACAGGACTTGGGTGAAGTCTGTTACGGGCCCCTAGCTGCAACCCCTTTCATTCCTTTTACTGCACCTCCGTTCATATTCTCTTTGTTCCATCTTTCTTTCTACACTCTCCTAACAACTGTTTCATAGTGAAGCTGCGAGGTCTTCCACCTGTTGTTCTTTGAAAATCCTCTTTACTCTCAATTACCCTTTCAGCGCTGAATGATCTCATAGGTCCCAGCTCTTGGTCTTTGGCCTAAATTTCATTCCTAAAGCAGTAATTTTTTTTTCGTTTTTCTGTTTATTCGTGGTTGGCATTAAAAAAATACAATATTCTACAGTATTCGCTGCCTAATTCATACTTTAAAAACTGATCACGGGTAGCTTCCTGTACAGGAAATTATTCAGATTATATGAATAATTATCATTTAATTATCATTGAAATTAGAGCCAATACTTGTTGCTGTAACATCCAACCCAGCTAATTAAAAGTTCTATAGTTCACAGAATTAATAATTAATGTTACTTTTGTAAGGTTAATTTGAATTCTTTTATAGGTTAATTTGAATTATATTATATATATATATATATATATATATATATATATATATATATATATATATATATATATATATATATATATGTATATATGGTAGCAAAAAGTTTTTTTTTTTGTTTCAGAATACTGTTATCTTTCAAAAATAACTTTATAAGTTCTAAATGTTCCTAACTTTGGTGTCAGTGTTATTGACACCATAATTAAAAATAACTTGATGAATTCGAAATTTCTCTAACTCTGGTGTCAATGTTATTGACACTATAGTTAAAAAATAACTTGCTGAATTCTAATTTTTCTAGCGTTGGTGTCAATGTTTTTGACACTAGTTAAAAATAAATTGAATTCGAAGTGTTCCTAACTTTGGTGTCAATGTTATAAACACCATAGTTAGAAACATTTGGATTTCATCAAGTTATTTTTGAAAGATCACAGTAATCTGAAACAAAAAAAAATGCTTTGCTATCATAATATATATATATATATATATATATATATATATATATATATATATATATATATATATATATATATATATATATATATATATATATATATATATATATATAATTGCAATGAACCTTACAAAAAGTAAAATATATATTCTATAAACTCCAGAACTACTTTATTTATCTTCTGTCAAGCACAATACTACATATGTATGAAGAACTTATTTGCATCTCATTGTAAACGGAGCCACTTTTGGGGAAAAAATATTTATTCCTTTGTATAAAACATGAAGGATATTGCATCATAATTAATCAGGGGATAATCATTTTTCCCAAATTCTATTCATGTCTTGTATTGGTCATTTGCATAATTTTTTTTTGATGGGAGGCGATGTATTTACACACTGTTTAAGTTTGAGCTTCCGTTAGTGCCGTCAGTACACCTCACGCGGTGTACTGTAGGCATTACTTTGCTATTTATGTTTTGTATTGGTTGTTTTAAAAAAATTTATGATTATGATTATATATATATATATGTATATATATATATATATATTATTTATATATTTATATATATATATATATATATGCTTTCAGTTTATATCCCCACAGGGGATGCACTGCAGGCAGTACTTGAGGGTCTTAGCTGCAACCCCTTTCATTCCCTTTGCTGTACCTCCGTTCATATTCTCCCTCTTCCATTTTGCTATCCACCCTCTCCTAACAGTTGATTCACAGTGCAACTGCAAAAAGGTTTTCCTCCTGTTACACCTTTCAAACCTTTTTGCTCTCAGTTTCCCTTTCAGCGCTGAATGACCTCATAGGTCCCAGCGCTTGGGCTTTGGCCTTGATTCTGTATTCTATTTTATATTCTCTTCTATTTTAAATTTGTCGTTTGATATCTGTAATAGCATTGAAGCTCAGCGTTTCTTGTAAGTATTGAAATTAATTGAATTGAATATAGGATTTAGGCTCAAAGGCCAAGCACTGGGACTTATGAGGTCATCCAGCGCTGAAACGGAAACTGACAGCAAAAAGGTCTGAAAGGCTTAACAGGAGGAAAACTTCCCAGTTACACTATGAACCAATTGTTAGGAGAGGATTGAGGAGAGTAAGATGGAAGAAAGAGAATATGAAAGGAGGTGCAGTAAAAGGAACGAAAGGGGTTGCAGCAGCAGCAGGGGGCCTAAGTAAAGGCACGGTGAAAAGAACCTTCAGTAATGCCTACAGTGCACCCCGTGAGGTGATGTTTTAGCGGTTTTCGTTTTATCTGCTCTTTATTTGACTTCTCACCATCTTTCTCTTGTATATTCTTGCTATGGAAATGCTACGATGACGTCATTCCTCTAGTAATAAGCTGTGTATAATTAGTCTGCTTTTGTTAGAGAGAGAGATAATTGCCGTGTATCTTTGAGTATGTGTCTGTGTGTGTATTATTCGTGTGTGAAACGCACACACACACAGATATATATATATATATATATATATATATATATATAGAGAGAGATAATTGCCGTGTATCTTCAAGTTTGTGTTATTTTTGTGAAAGGCACAGAGAGAGAGAAAAAGAGAGAGAGCGCTATTCCCTTAACAATACACCGTGAATATGTGTCTGTGCGCCCTTCTTCAAGTTTGTAGGAAGTCATTTTTAGGAATGGCACAGAGAGAGAGAGAGAGAGAGAGAGAGAGAGAGAGAGTGATTACCTTAACAATACACCGTGAGTATGTGCATGCATGTGTGAGAGAGAGAGAGAGAGAGAGAGAGAGAGAGAGAGAGAGGAGAGAGAGAGACCAAAACGCCACCTTTCCTTCCTCATCCTTTACAACGCATATTAAAAAAAAACTATGCGTCTGCGCATGCGCGTCACTCGCGACCCACTCAATGTCAAGGTTACAGATGTTGCAATAAGCCTTTAGTGTTAGGGTTGATAAACCCTTTTTCTTCTCCTTCGATCTCTTCTACACCGCCCCCACGAGTATCTTGCATGCATTTGGATGTTTGTGGGAATTAAGGCGAATGGGAGGCAGCGAGAGGAATGAGAAACTCCGAGGGACAGAATGGGAAGGAAATGGACGCTTACGGACCAAAACTTTACCGTTTCCTTCCTCATAGTCTTACAAGGATTATGCAAGGAAACAAAAAAAAAACTATTGTTTGTCTGGAATTTTCTTTAAGTGAGGATTATTCGGGACCTACTCAATGTCAAGTTTTACAGATGTTGCAATAATTTTTAGGGTTTATTCAGGGTTATTATTTGCACTAAATTTTTCTTTAAGTGAGGATTATTTGGGGAATTCTTCTAAGTTTTGCAAGCATTATTGTAGGGAATTCTTTTAAGTTTTCCAGGATTCCCCAGCCAGCCTTCTTCAGGGTTTATTTGGATGTTTGTGGGAATTTTTCTTTAAGTGAGGATTATTGGGAGACTTCTAAGTTTTGAGAGGAATGAGAAAAGTTTTGCCGATTAGGGACAGAATCAGGGAATTTGCAGATGAATTTTTCTTTAAGTGAGGATTATTGTAGGGGAATTCTTCTAAGTTTTGCAAGGATTATTGTAGGGGAATTCTTTTAAGTCTTGCAAGGATTATTGCAAGGGAATTACAATTTGGCAGGGTTTATCTCAGGGTTATTATTTGCAGAGGAATTTTTCTTTAAGTGAGGATTATTGTAGGGGAATTCTTCTAAGTTTTGTAAGGATTGTTGTAGGGGAATTCATCTACGTTTTGCAAGGATTATTGAAGTGGAATTCTTCTAAGTTTTGCAAGGATTATTGCTGGAGAATTACAATTTGGCAGTGTTAATCTCAGGGGTATTGTTTGCAGAGGAATTTTGCTTTAAGTGAGAATTCTTAAGTTTTGTGTAGGGGAATTCTAAGTTTTAAGGATTATTGTAGGGGAATCCTTTAAGTTTTGCCAGGATTTGTAGGAGAATCCTTCTAAGTTTTGCAAAGGTTATTGCAGGGGAATTACAATTTGGTAGGGTTTATCGCAGGGCTATAGTATTATTTGCAGAGGAATTCCACTTTTAGTAAGGATTATTGAAGGGGAATTCTTCTAAGTTTTGTGAGGATTATTGTCGGGGAATTATAATTTGGCAGGGTTTATTGCAGGGAATTATAATGTAGCAAATTGGTATGTTGATCATCCACCCTCCGATCATCAAGCATACCAGATTGCAGCCCTCTAGCCTCAGTAGTTTTTATTTTATGTAAGGTTAACGTTAGCCATAATCGCGCTTCTGGCAACGGTATAAGACAGGCCACCATTATACCGAGACCACCGAAAGATAGATCTATTTTCGGTGGCGTTGATTATACGATGTACAGAAAACTCGATTGCGCCGGAGGAACTCAGGGTGATTTTTTACTTGTTTTTATTGCGAAGGAATCCTAAAATCATGAAGGTCTGATAGACAGTTATAAAATCAGACGCGTTTGTGATGTGTCTAAAACAGGGAAAGAATTTTTTCCGGGAATTTGTAAAATTAAACAAGTAAAAAATGCGCCGAAGTTTCTTCGGCGCAATCGAGTTTTCTGTGCAGCCGCTACAGCGTATAATCAAGGCCACCGAAAATAGATCTATCTTTCGGTGGTCTCGGTATAATGCTGTATGAGCCGCGACCCATGAAACTGTAAGCACTGCCCGGTGGTGGCCTATCGTATATCGTTGCCAGAAGCACGAGTATGACTAACTTTAACCTTAAATAAAATAAAAACTACTGAGGCTAGAGGGCTGAAATTTCGTGTTTTTAATGATAAGAGGGTGGATGATCAACATACCAATTTTCAGCCTTCTAGC
>NC_089795.1:89634229-89659229 GCF_040412425.1 Macrobrachium rosenbergii | reverse complement strand
CTGTAAACTCCATATCTGTAAATTCCTAAGCCGTAAAACTGTAAATCCCGGAGTTGTAATCTCCCCAACCTGTAAATTCCAACGCCTGTAAAACCCCGCGGAATTCCACCAGCAATTCAGGAGACTCCGGGAGACGAACTGAGGCAACAAAAAACCTGCGAAGGCCAATTTGGGCGTCGCGAACATTTGTCTTCTGGGAAGATTTACAGCAGGTCGTTAGCGACGCTTACTGTCCCGTAATGGGGTCCCAGCACCCCATAGATCCCCATTGATCCCCGTAGTTTCTCATAGTTCCCCATGGCTCTCCATGGTTCCCATAGATCCCCGTAGATTCTCTTAGAACCCCATAGATTCCCATAGGTCCTCATAGATTCCCAGAGATCCCCATTGATTCTCATAGATCCCCATAGATTCTCATAGACCCCCACAGTCCCCAGAGATTATTGATTCCATTGATAGATTCTCACTGATTTCCATTGATACCCATAGATTCTTATAGTTCCCCATGACTAGATTCCCCTAGATCTCCATAGATTCTCATAGATTTCCATAGATCCCTTGATTCCCATAGGTTCCCATAGAACCCCATAGATTCCCTTAGATCCCCATAGATTCTCAGAGAATAGATCCCCACAGATTCTCATAGACCCCTATAGATTCTCATAGATCCTCATAGATTCCCATAGACCCCAAGGATCCCCCATGGTTTCCCATAGATGCCAAAGATTCCCATAGATGCCCTTAGATCCCCATATACTCTCATAGAACCCCATAGATTCTCATAAATCCCCTTTGACGTTAATTACATGGGTTCTTTATGAAACTATACAAAGGAAGTCATTGAAATGAGGTGAATTTTGGGAAATCATTATATATATATATATATATATATATATATATATATATATATATATATATATATATATATATATATATATATATATATATATATATATATATCTCAGGTTCCACACTTCTTCCAGTCACTCCAGCCCTTAAAATTGAGCAAAGCACACACACACACACACACACACACACACACACACACACACACACACACACACACACACACACACACACACACTTGCGAACGAATGGACGACCCAGCGGAAACGGGTTAATTCCTCCATAATGGGAATGGAAATTTTTCCCCGTAAAATCCCGGGAGGGGGATCTGACGATTAGCCGCTGATACCTCTCTCCCCTGCCTCCATTTTGCAGTTCTCTCTCTCTCTCTCTCTCTCTCTCTCTCTCTCTCTCTCTCTCTCTCTCTCTCTCTCTCTCTCTCTCTCTCGTGTTCTGTTACTATAATAGATTCTTAAACTTCCCTTGGGTGTTTTATTCTCTCTCTCTCTCTCTCTCTCTCTCTCTCTCTCTCTCTCTCTCTCTCTCTCGCTCGTGACGAGTGGAAATTGTTTCTCTCGAAAAGGGGGCTTACATTTGAGAATTGCGGATTATTGCGAAGAATTCCGGAGCGATCCCGAGTATTCCGGAGCATTCCTTGGATGTGGGTATCTATCCGTCTCGAAGCCTCGAGGAACCGAGGTACTACTGTATGTGGAGGCTTTGATCCGAAGCAATTTCGTTGGTGGGTCATTTTGCGAATTCCTTTGCTTGAGATAAAAAGTCACGAGGATTTTATCTAGAGGCAATCTCTTGAAGGCTGTTGGGAATGAGATTTATATATATATATATATATATATATATATATATATATATATATATATATATATATATATATATATATTATGTATATATTATGTATATATATACATATATATATATATATATATATATATATATATATATATATATATAGAGATATATATATATATATAGAGAGAGAGAGAGAGAGAGAGAGAGAGAGAGAGAGAGAGAGAGAACATCTCCCTCATTCTTAAAAAGCCAGAAAGTATGCACAATGTCAGAATCTTATCATAATGAAAAATATGTATAAAAATACCTACGTAAATTGTATTTTCTTTTATTTTTATTTTCTTCTTCATTATTTTTTGGGGTCTGATTTTGAGAAATCCACTGAGAGATATATATATATATATATATATATATATATATATATATATATATATATATATATATATATATATATATATATATATATATATATATATATAAAAATCTTCAAAGCATAAAAAATCTTCAAAACTTACGTTCTCTCTCTCTCTCTCTCTCTCTCTCTCTCTCTCTCTCTCTCTCTCTCTCTCTCTCTCTCTCTCTCTCTCCCCGTTATCTTGATTGTCCATTTAATCCGTGAATGACGATTATTCCTTTTGTGTGTGCCAATGCCCCAAGTCGTTTTGGTCCCGTTCTTTATGGCTGAGATTTTGTCCGTGGTCTTCATGGGGCCTTTTGGGGTTTGACTCGAAATGTTTTTCAGATGACGGTGGGACAGTTTGATATATACATATATATACATACACATATATATATATATATATATATATATATATATATATATATACAATATATATATATATATATATATATATATATATCCGTTCTGGATGCTGATGGTTCGAATGCTACTGCCAACATAAACCTTATGTTCTTTCGTTTGGATTTGAAGTGACAAGCTTATCCGAAGTACAGGTTTTTTTTTTTTTTTTTAGAAGTTAGGAGGGCATTGTGGTCGTTACAGTTACGTATGTGTCTGTTGTGTGTGTACATATACATATATATATAATATATGTAAAAAACACATGTTTATATATAAAAGGATTCTTCCCCTTCCCCCTCCCCCCCTCATTCTCCCTCCTCCCCCTCTCGTCTTGGAACGACAGTCATTACAAGACAAGGCGATTTATAACTTCTAGTTTTCCCTACCCACCTCCCACCCATAGAACTCCCTCCTCCCCCCTAGAACTTCCCCCCCTTTCCCACAGTCCTTGGGACTCCCATCTTCCCCACAGGCCTCCCTGGGACTCATTCCTTCCCTCTCAAGCCCCTGGGAGACTACAACCCCATAGTAGTCCCCCTCCCCTTTCCCACAGGCCTCCTCCCTGGGACTCAGCCCCCTCTCACGTCCCCTGGGACTCCCCCTTCCCACAGGCCCCCGGTACTCAGCCCCCTCCCATGCCCCTGGGACTCCCCCTTCCCACAGGCCCCAGGGACTACGCCCCTGGGACTCCCCCTTCCCACAGGCCCCGGGACTCAGTCCCATCTCCCTGGTCCCCTGGGACTCTCCCCTTTCCCACAGGCCCCCTGGGACTCCCCCATTTCCCACAGGCCCCTGGGACACAAATCCCCCCCTTCCATGCCCCCTGGGACTCCCCCTTTCACACAGGACCCCTAGGACTCCCCCTTTCCCACAGGCCCCCTGGGATTTCCCTCTTTCCCACAATCCCTGGGACTCAGTCCCCCCCTTCTCCTACTCTCCCTGGGACTCCCCCTTCCCACAGGCCCCTGAGACTCTATCCCCCCCTCCCACGCTCCCTTGTAGGGTGGGGACTCCAACCCCCTCCCTGTTTTGATATCCATTATCATCGTCGTCGCTTCCCAGAGAGAAACTTCCGGAGGAGACCTTAGGAAATTTGATACTTGTTTCCTCCCGAAAGTTGAAATGGAAAAACTTTTTTCTTTTCTTTTTTTTCTTTTCCCGTTTTTATTAGATTATTGTTATATGATGATGGTCACAAAAGGCCTATATATAGCCTATATACATATATGTACGCGTTGTTGCTCCGGCTAACTTGCTCGGCGGGCGGGACGAATGTTTTTTTTTTTTTTTTTTTTTTTTTTTTTTTTTTTTTTGCCGACGAAGCGACGCGGCGACGAATTTGAAATGGAATATTTTATTGTTTCGGGGATGTTATGTCCCCCCCTCCTCCCCACCCCTTGGAGGTGCACGCACGATTTTTTGTTTTTGTTGTTTGTGCGTGTGTACCTGTACATACATATATATACATATATATAGTATATATATATATATATATATATATATATATATATATATATATATATATATATATATATATATATATATATATATATATATATATATATATATATTATATATATATATATTATATATATATATGTATATTTATATATATATATTTATGTATATGTATATATATATTTTTATGTATATATGTGTGTATATGTATAATATTCGTCCGTTTATATATGTACAGTAAGTATATATGTATGTATGTGCAATAAATATATATATATATATATATATATATATATATATATATATATATATATATATAATGTGTGCGCTTGTGTGTATTTGTGTGTGTGTGTGTGTGTAAGATGACAGACAACGGGATTGTGTGTAAGTGTGTATATTTATACGCGAGAGATGAGAGCAAAAAAAGAGTAAAATACACATTTGCGTCTATGTATTTAAATGTGTCACAGAATAGAGGTGTATTTTTGATTGTATGTATTTGCGTGTGCGAGAGAGAGAGAGAGAGAGAGAGAGAGAGAGAGAGAGAGAGAGAGAGAGAGAGAGAGAGAGAGAGAGAGAGAGAGAGAGAGAGAGAGAGAATCCATCCCACTTTGGTCTCCCAATTTCAGCGAGATAAACTTACTCAGTCTTTAGGCTTCAGGGGCCTCGTTGTTGCCCTTTGCCGCATGTGGAAGATGACTAGGCCTAGGAGTAACTGTAAAACCTGCGTTGAAGCCCTTCCCTTGTATCAAGCTTCGGGGCGGCTTCAGTAGTCCTATAATTGAAATTTCAGCTTCACTATTACTGCTTTTTTTAGAATTTTTGAGATACAGTGATATTTAGCAAACGTAAATGCCATTTAATTAACGTTATCTTTATCAGCTTGATAATTTTGCGAGAAAAATCGACAATATAAACGAGTAAACAATGCGCCGAAGAGTCTTCGGCGCAATCGAGTTTTCTGTACAGCCGCTACAGCGTGTAATCAAGGCTACCGAAAATAGATTTATCTTTCGGTGGTCTCGGTACAATGCTGTATGAGTCGCGGCCCATGAACCTTTAACCACGGCGCGGTGGCGCCCTATCCTATAGGCCTATCGTTGCCAGAAGCACGATTATGGCCAACTTTAACCTTGAATAAAATGAAAACTACTGAGGCTAGAGGGCTGCAGTTTGGTGTGTTTAGTGATTGGAGGGTGGATGATTAACATACCAATTTGCAGCCCTCTAGCCTCTGTGGTTTTTAAGATATGAGGGCGGACAGGAAAAAGTGCGGACGGACAGAGAGTCGGCACAGTAGTTTTCTATTACAGAAAACTAATAGGATTTCATTCATTGGTTATTGATTAGTTGTCAGAATTCAGTCACAAACTCTCATATGCTACTCTGTTTGAATACTGTAGAAGAAGAAGAAGAAGAAGAGAGAGAGAGAGAGAGAGAGAGAGAGAGAGTTTTAGAACAAGCGCGGTGGGATTTAAAGAATGAAAGGCAGATTAGAGGATTCCCTGTGAGCTACAGTTCAGAATTTTTCATGACAACACTGCCATGAGAGAATTTATGCACTAATTCCCGGTGGGAATTTTGAGAATTTATCCCCCTTTGCTTTTCCCAAGAGCGGGTAAAAGACGAGAGTTGATTCAAAGGCTTATTTTCATTATATAAGTCTATTGAAATTTGCCAATGGCTGTCTACTTTGCTCTGAACCGTTTTGGCGTGTGTTGTACTTCCGTCATTCCTGTTTGAAATTTTGTTGAAGCTTTACAATAAGTTAAATTAAACATATTAGTTAATATCATAACAGTTATATCAGAAATGATACGTTTCCTTCAAAGTTATTAGATTATATCTGTGGAACATGTTAGCCTAGGCTAGCCTCGGTGTGAACGGTTATGGCGTGTGGTGTACTTTCGTCATTCCACTGTGTGAAATTCTGTTTAATGAAGATTTCATACAATATAAGCTTTAAAATAAGTTAAATTATACATATTAGTTAATATCATAGCAGTAGTAGCTGAAATAATACGTTTCGTTAAAAGTTATTAGATTATATCTGTTGAACATGTTAGCCTAGGCTAAACCTCGGTGTGAACAGTTATGGAGTGTGTTGTTCTTTCGTCATTTCACCGTTTAAATGAGAGAGAGAGAGAGAGAGAGAGAGAGAGAGAGAGAGAGAGAGAGAGAGAGAGAGAGAGAGAGAGAGAATGATTCGAAATTAAAAAGTTAGTTCTTAACCTTTCTATCTATGAAAGTATGCGTCATCATAGACCTATGCTCACGTACCAGACCTACATGAATCTACTGTTAGCCAGTTTTAGAGAGAAAGTGTGTGTGTGTGTGTGTGCGTATGTATGAGAGAGAGAGAGAGAAAGTAATTCGAAATTTAAAGTTAATTTTCCGACACTTCTGTCTATGAAAATATTAGCCTTTATAGGCCTATGCCAATATCTTGTACCTACACGAATCTACTTTAGGCCAATTTTAAAAAAAGAATTCATTTATATGACATTATTTCGTATAAATTCATCTCCAAAATTCATATAAGAATGACCATAAATATTGGAGAATATAACGTGTGAGGTTCAGATGATATTTTGTGAACGTAGGCCTATAAATTTCTCCACTTTTTTTTCTGCGTAGAAGCAAATAACCTGCCAGATATGATTTATGAATCACTACAATGGCAAAGGTAATCGTTATTCTCTCTCTCTCTCTCTCTCTCTCTCTCTCTCTCTCTCTCTCTCTCTTTCTCTCTCTCTTTCTCTCTCTCTCTCTCTCTCTCTCTCTCTCTCTCTTTCTCTCTTTGGAGAATTTTAAATTTGATTTCTGTAGACATGTGTTCTGTTGCAAAAGTTACCATTTAGATTTTAAATGTGATTTCTGTGAACATATCTGTTTTATAAATGTACAGAAGTTACTCTCTCTCTCTCTCTCTCTCTCTCTCTCTCTCTCTCTCTCTCTCTCTCTCTCTCTCTCTCTCTCTCTCTCTCTTGAAATGGAGATTTGAACCAAAATTTATGTTAAAATACCATTAAATGTAAATGTACCTCTCTCGATTCTTCTCTCTCTCTCTCTCTCTCTCTCTCTCTCTCTCTCTCTCTCTCTTCTCAAATGGAGATTTTAACCAAAATTGTATCTGTTACAATACCATTTATAAATGTATGATTAACTCTCTCTCTCTCTCTCTCTCTCTCTCTCTCTCTCTCTCTCTCTCTCTCTCTCTCTCTCTCTCTCTCCAGGCACAGCCTGAGAAAGAACGGAAATTTGATCCATGATTTCCAAAATTTTACGGAAAGTCAACTGACAGATCCATAATCGTCACATCAGATCCTGAGATCCATTAATCATAATAGAAGGTTTTTTTTTCACCCAGAGTTACCAGAACTCACTTCCGGAAACTTTGTCCTCACACCTGAATTCCCTTGAAGAAATCCCTTGAGAAATTTTCTTGAGGAATTTCCTTGAGGTATTCCCTTTGAAGAATTTCCTTGAGACATTTCCTTTGAGGGATTTTCTTGAGGATTCCATTGAATTTCTTTGAGAAATTTCCTTGAGGAATTCCCTTTGAGGGATTCTCTTGAGAAATTCCCTTGGGGAATTTCCTTGAGGGATTTACTTGAGGAATTTCCTTGAGAGATTCACTTGAGGAATTCACTTTGAGGAGTTCCCTTGAGAATTTTCCTTCTGTTCAGGAATTCCCTTGAAGTATTCCCTTTGAGGAATTCCCTTGAGGAATTCTCTTGAGGAATTTCTTGAGGAATCTAAACACTGAAAGAAACTCTTAGCCATCGCCTTGTGCCCCCCAACTCTCTTCTACCCTACCTCCCCCCACAGCCTTCCACGTCTTCCAGTGAGCAAACTTTGCAGGAGTGAGTCTCTCTCTCTCTCTCTCTCTCTCTCTCTCTCTCTCTCTCTCTCTCTCTCTCTCTCTCTCTCTCTCTCAATTCCAGATTCGTCCAGCATTAATTCTTATTCTTATTTAGCATTATTTACCATATTCAATTTTCTTGTTCTGATTACATGATCTTGTTCTTAAAATTATTTATAAATCTCTCTCTCTCTCTCTCTCTCTCTCTCTCTCTCTCTCTCTCTCTCTCTCTCTCTCTCCAATCCGCAACATAAGGTGAGGAAAACTCCTCCGCCTTGGTAGAAGTGAGAGAAAATGATGGAGGTCATAATTCTGTGGAAACCGAGAAAGGACGTTGAGGGGAAGAAGGGCACAAGAGACGATGCATTATTTGGTTAATGAGATTCCTCATGAAAATGAGTCTTGAGATGGTTAATGAGGTCAGTTTGGTTAATAAGGTTCCTCTTTAAAATGAGCCTAAGATTCTGCTTGCTGCTTGAGAAATATATGTATATATATATATATATATATATATATATATATATATATATATATATATATATATATATATATATATATATATGTATATATATATATATATTTAATACTTTGATATAATTAATCATGGAAATAAAATTATATATGCAATAATATTCATTTAATACTTTGATATAATTAATCACTGGAAATAAAATTATTAAAGTTTTATTTATGTTTCATTGAAATTAAACCAATAATTCTAAATTATTAACAGTTTTATTTATGTTTGCCTGAGATTAGAGTTAAAAGTAAAACCCTCACTTAGTTTCCCCACAAAAATCTCACTTAGTTTTCCCCTAAAGCCCTCACTTAATTTTCCTCTGAAACTCTCTCTCAATATTCCCCTTAAACTCTCTCTTTATTTCCCCTAAAACCCTTACTCAATTTTCCCCTAAAACCCTCACTTAGTTTTCCCCTAAAACCCTCACTCTATTTTCCTCTAAAACCCTCATTTAATTTTCACCTAAAGCCCGCACTTAATTTTCCTGTAAAACCTCAGTTATTTTTCTGTAAAACCCTCTCTTAATTTTCCCCTAAAACTCTCACTTAACTTTCCCCTAAAAGATTCACTTAATTTTCACCTAAAACCCTCACTTAATTTTTCCTGTAAAAATGTCACTTAATTCGCCCGTAAGAATCTCACTTAATTTTCCCTTAAAACCCTCACTTAATTTTCCCATAAAAATCTCACTTCATTTTCCTGTAAAAAACCTTCACCTAATTTTCCCCTAAAACCCTCACCTAATTTTCCCCTAAAACCCTCACTTAATTTTCCCCTAAAACCCTCACCTAATTTTCCCCTAAAACCCTCACTTAATTTTCCCCTAAATCCCTCACTTAATTTTCCCATAAAAAATCACTTAATTTTCCCATAAAACCCTCACTTAATTTGCCCATGAGAATCTCACTTAATTTTCTCGTGAAACCCTTCTTTAATTTTCCCCTAAAAAAAAACCATCACTTTATTTTCCCCCAAAAACCCCTCATTTAATTTTCCCCCAACACCCTCACTTAATTTTCCCCTAAATCCCTCACTTAATTTTCCCGGAGTACCTCGACCTTTCACACGTGCGAGGGAGTCCTTAGCGAGTCCTATTAACCTCGGAAGGAGTTATGGCCCTCGCTGAAGGCTGGCGGACGGAGGCCATAAACTAAGGAGAGGCCACAAACGGAAATGAATGGTGGCAGGAGAGAGAGAGAGAGAGAGAGAGAGAGAGAGAGAATAAGCAAGGCTATGTCATGGAATTAAATAGAAAAAAGATAAAGAGAGAGAGAATTAGCAAGGATGCCATGGAATTAAATGAAATAGAAATAAAAAGATAAAGAGAGAGAGAGAGAGAGCATCTGCATTTACCCTAAATTTCAACTCCTGTTGCTTCGGTCGTTTTTCGTGAGTTTTTTTTTTTTTAAGACAGTTCATTTCCCTCGGAATATTTCTGCTTAATAAAAGCAGTGACACGCGGTGCACTGTAAGCATTATTCACTTGAGTTCCTTTATGCAACCCCTATCATTCCTTTTACTGTACCTCCGTCCATGTTCTCTTTCCTCAACCCCCTCGTGGCAATTGTTAAAACCTACTTTATCACAATTGACTGCTGTATAAATAACAAGTAAAAAATGCGCTGGAGCTTCTGTGGCGCAATCGAGTTTTCTGTACAGCGTATCTGCTGTATGAAACTTTCAGCCACGGCCCATGAAACTACTAGCCGCGGCCCATGACACTCAGCCAGCCTTGGTGGCCTGTGTTGTTGGTACCTATAGCGGTGCCAGATAATTATGGCTAACTTTAACTTTAAATAAAAAAAACTACTGAGGCTAGAGGGCTGCAATTTGGTATGTTTGATGACTAGAGGGTGGTTGATCAACACACCAATTTGCAGCCCTCTAGCCTCACCAGTTTTTAAGATCTGAGGGCGGACAGAAAAAGTGTGGACGGACAGACGAATAGCCATCTCAATAGTTGTCTTTTAAAGAAAACTAAAAACAGGTTTAACAACAAATCAGCAATAATGTTGACTAGATCATTTTACAAATGACTATGTCTGTCTGTCTGTCTGTAGATAAACAGAGGTCATTAAATAAAAGTATAATTAGCATAATTAACGAGATCCAAAACCACTAATGACCCTAAATGAATTCCATGGTCTATTGTTGTGCAACTGGAACTTCAAAAGTTCAGGCGAAGATGCAAAGCTTTGCTGCCCTAAAACAGTTCTCGTTTCTTCATTTTGTCTATTTATTTACTTGTTTGTTTATTTGTTAGTCTATTTTTCTTTTTCCATTGACTGATCTCTTCTGTCTGTATGTTCTGTTACCGTCTGTATAATAATAATAATAATAATAATAATAATAATAATGTCCCTGAAATTACATCCAGATGATAATAATAATAATAATAATAATATAATAATAATGTCCCTGAAATTACATCCAGATAATAATAATAATAATAATAATAATATTAAATAATGTTCTTGAAATTACATCCAGATAATAATAATAATAATAATAATAATAATAATAATAATAATAATAATGCCCTGAAATTACATCCAGATAATAACAATAATAATATAATAATAATAATAATAAATAATAATCAATCCAGATGATAATAATAATAATAATAATAATAATAATAATAATAATAATAATAATAACAATGTCCCTGAAATTACATCCAGATAATAATAATAATAATAATAATAATAATAATAATAATAATAATAATAATAATAATAATAATAATAATAACAATGTCCCTGAAATCACATCCAGATAATAATAATAATAATAATAATAATAATAATAATAATAATAATAATAATAATAATAATAACGTCCCAGAAATCACATCCAGGTGTTGATAAAACCCCCAAAAAATACCTCCACG
The DNA here is from genome assembly GCF_040412425.1 of Macrobrachium rosenbergii. Classification (NCBI taxonomy): domain Eukaryota; kingdom Metazoa; phylum Arthropoda; class Malacostraca; order Decapoda; family Palaemonidae; genus Macrobrachium; species Macrobrachium rosenbergii. The sequence continues at coordinate 89,648,035 of NC_089795.1, read as the reverse complement.
AACTTGACTCCCACCCAGAAGTAATGCCATGCAAAGTCCCGAATAATTCTGACAATATCTTTGTCTCTGGAGCAAATGCCATCTCTATTCAAATTGGCAAGACAGCGGCGGAGCTCAGCCACGAGTTCGAATCTTCATTTTTCTTGCTTGTTGGCGCCGTGGAAAAGGGAGAGAGAGAGAGAGAGAGAGAGAGAGAGAGAGAGAGAGAGAGAGAGAGAGAGAGAGAGAGAGAGGGGGGATAATATAATTGAATACGATCGTCCTTGACATGTCATCTATTTATGGAAGGGCAAATTTGTTGTAAAAATTTATATATATATATATATATATATATATATATATATATATATATATATATATATATATATATATAACAACACTAATTCTCTTGTGTCTTAATAAAATATACCAGTAAAAGTCTAATTCTTCAGTCAGACACTGAGTAATTCACACCTCCAGAACAAATTACTTGTAAAAATTTATATATATATATATATATATATATATATATATATATATATATATATATATATATATATATATATATATATATATATATATAACATAACAGCACTAATTCTCTTGTGTCTTAATAAAATATTCCAGTAAAAAGTCTAATTCTTCAGTCAGACACTTGAGTAAATCAAGCCTCCAATATGGCGGACATTATCAGCATACATTTCTCAAGCAGCAAGCAGACTCTTCCAAGACTCATTTTCAAGAGGAACCTCATTAACCTCATTAACCGTCTCAAGACTCATTTTCATGAGGAATCTCATTAACCCAATAATGCATCGTCTCTTGTGCCCTTCTTCCCCGCAACGTCCTTTCTCGCTTTCCGCAGAGTTATGACCGCCATCATTTTCTCTCACTTCTACCAAGGCGGAGGAGTTTTCCTCACCTTGTATTGCGGAGTGGAGAGAGAGAGAGAGAGAGAGAATCATAAATAATTTTAAGAACATGATCATGCAATCTCAACAAGAAAATTAAATATGGTAAATGATGCTAAATAAGAATAAGAATTAATCCTGGACGAATCTGGAACTGAGAGAGAGAGAGAGAGAGAGAGAGAGAGAGAGAGAGAGAGAGAGAGAGAGAGTCATAAATAATCTGAAGAACACGAACATAATATCAGAACAAGAAATAAAAACGCGAAAATCCTTGCTAAATAAATATAAGAATTAATGATGGACGAACCAGGAAGAGAGAGAGAGAGAGAGAGAGAGACTCAACACTCCTCACTGAGAGACGTAGAAGAAGAGAGGGGGGGGGCCACGCGATGGCTAAGAGTTTTTTCCAGCGTTTAGATTCCCCGGGAGAATTCCTCAAGAGAATTCCTCAAGGAAATTCCTCAAGGGAATTCCGCAAGAGAATTCAGGTGTGGGGACAAAGTTTCCGGAAGTGAGTTCTGGTAACTTTGGCGGGAAAAAAAAGCTTCTCTTGTGATTAATGGAGTCTCAGGCACTGATGTGACGATTCTGGATCTGTCAGGTGACTTTCCGTAAAATTATGGAAATCATGGATCAAGTTTCTGTTCTTTCTCAGGCACAGCTTGGAGGAGAGAGAGAGAGAGAGAGAGAGAGAGAGAGAGAGAGAGAGAGAGAGAGAGAGAGAGAGAGAGAGTTAACAGTCGTACATTTATAAATGGTATTATTACAACTTTGTCAAACAGATACATTTTTGTTTAAAATCTCCATTGAAGAAGAGAGAGAGAGAGAGAGAGAGTTAAGTACATTTAAAATTAACAACTTTGGTTTCATTACAGTCGTACATTTTTTAGATGGTATTTCAACAGACAATTCCAAACAGAGAGAGAGAGAGAGAGAGAGAGAGAGAGAGAGAGAGAGAGAGAGAGAGAGAGAGAGAGACCTCCATTTTAACATTTCATTACATTTAGAGATGGTATTTCAAAGACATTTTATTTCAAAATTTCCAAAAGAGAGATAGAAAAAAATTAACATTATTACATCTGTAGATGGTATTTTAACATACATTTTTTTCAAATCTCCATTTCATATATATATATATATATATATATATATATATATATATATATATATATATATATATATATATATATATATATATATATATATATATATATATATAGAGAGAGAGAGAGAGAGAGAGAGAGAGAGAGAGAGAGAGAGAGAGAGAGAGAGAGAATCAGTTTCCTGTCAGCCAATGAACCTGTGGTTTGTTTAGTTAGAAAAATACAAATTACTTTAAAAATTTGTATAGTTTTTATGCCTCAGAAACACAGCAATGCCATAACTCCATGTTTTTGACATGAATGTTTTAGATAAAAATGTATTTACAGTTAATATGTAATTAGAACGATAATTGTATCATTTATTACAAAGATTCATCAGGAATTATATCCAGCCTTTGGACTCATCCAATTCAGGATTCATATGAGGGTAATATTATTAAATTAACGAAAAATCCACCTGTCTGAATGTGTTTGCATAAGAACCAAAGCAATGTCATAACTGCATGTTCTTGACGTAAACATTTTGACATGCAAGGTATAAATGTTTTAGTTGATATTTAAACGGAAGTGACTGAAAACTTATTCCCAAGATTCAGCAAAAGATATTCCATCTCTTGACTCATCCAATTCCGGGATAATTTGGTGATAATATTTATAATATTTTATATTTATAAAATTGATATCACGAATGTCAATACTTCTTTCAGAAGCAATTCTATATAAAGTATGTTCATTTGTTTACCAATATGATTTTTTTATTTTTAGTTTTCTGTAAAAGAAAACTATTGTGCCGGCTTTGTCTGTCTGTCCGTACTTTTTTCTGTCCGCCCTCAGACCTTAAAACCTACCGAGGCTAGAGGGCTGCAAATTGGTACTTTGATCATCCAGCATCCATTCATCAAACATACCAAATTGCAGCCCTCTAGCCTCAGTAGATTTTCATTTTATTTAAGATTAAAGTTAGCCATGATCGTGCTTCTGGCAACGTAACACCACAGGCCACCACGGCCGGCTGAGAGTTTCATGGGCCGCGGCTCATACGAGTAATAGGAAATACAGAAAGAAGAGATAGATTAGTAGAAAAGAAAAAATTATTTAAATTATCAAATAACTAGATAAGAATGCAAGCATATCTTCAAATTTATTAAAAATAAAAGGTGATAATAAACACCAGTGCATGAAATGATTTAATGAAATCAGTACCTAGGGAAAGATTAAGATTAAAAGAAAATAGAAATTATATTAGAGGTTGCAACCAGCAGTGCAGTGCATTCTGAATGCACAGGAGCTTCCAGCTGCATTCCCATGCAACTCGAATGCACTTCAAATGAGAAATGCATTTTATCATTTTAATATTCGTCTCGAATCTCCAGCAGGCATTTACTGAAAGCAAGCACAAGGCATAAAAGTATATTTTCAAAGAAAGTGATTATTTTAGGCTACATTGAATTCGCTGTGTCAGCCATTCCATTCCCTGGTTAAGTTTTGGGATGAAGTTGCGAGCCCCATACCCTTCTTCAGTGCGCTAGATGTGACTCACCACAGTCGACTTATTACCAGGTAATAGTAATTCAGTGCTGGAATTCGGATCTGCTCACTAGCCAGAGAGCCACGTTCGAATCCCTGGAGAATTAAAAGATAGGGGGCTTCCCATTAAGACCTATTGTATTGTGACTTTAGCATTGAATTGTGTACATGGTAGTTACTAGACTGCGGAGGGATGTCGTTGGAATAAAATATATATATATATTATATATATATATGTGTGTGTATATATATATATATATGTATATTTATTATATATTTAGAAACAAATATGATATTTATTGAGACAACACGATATATAGTGTGGCTAATTTGTGTGTGTTTGTTAAACATTTGAAACAAAGCCTGACAGGGTTTGTTGAGACAACACGATCTCTCTCTCTCTGGCTAATTTCCTCTCTTGGAATAACAACTCGAATATTTATTCCAAGTCTTCACTTGCTTTCCAGGCCGTTTATGTTCCTGCATAATTTTCTCTCTCTCTCTCTCTCTCTCTCTCTCTCTCTCTCTCTCTCTCTCTCTCTCTCTCTCTCTCTCTCTCTCTCTTTGAGTTATTTATTCAAGTTCTTCTTGTATTTTAAATTGTAACTCGTGGCATACAGAATCTCTCTCTCTCTCTCTCTCTCTCTCTCTCTCTCTCTCTCTCTCTCTCTCTCTCTCTCTCTCTCTCTCTCTCTCTCTCTCTCTCATTTTGAAAGTTATTTATTCAATTCTTCTTGTTTTATGATACTGTAAATCGGGGAATACAGAATCTCTCTCTCTCTCTCTCTCTCTCTCTCTCTCTCTCTCTCTCTCTCTCTCTCTCTCTCTCTCTCTCTCTCTCACAGTTATTCATCAAACTCTTCTTCACCTTTTTTTCTCTGACGATCTTTTTGAGATTCTACATTCTACCACGATGACCTCACTACGCAAGAGGTCAAATCGAAAAGGTCAGAATTTTACACAGAAAAGTCACGTGACAAAGAGGCAAAAGTTCATTTGCATAATATTAAGAAAAAGGAAATAAAATCAAAACAAAACATATGAAACGAAAGAAGAAGAAAATTAAAACAAAATGGGAAATCACTTTCCTAATATGATATTCGCATCCCAGGTCACTGTTTGACCTCAATTGGAATGTTAATAAGGATAATGGCAGTCGTGGAATTGGGGTCAGGTGCACTGTAGGCATGACTAAAGGTTCTTTTCAGCGTGCATTCTTTAGGCCCGTAGCTGCAATCCTTTTTATTCCTTTTACTGAACCTCCGTTCATATTCTCTTTCTTACACCTTGCTATCCATCCTCTCCTGACGATTGATTCATAGCGCAACTGTTTTGAGGTTTTCCTCCTGTTACACCTTTCAAACCTCCTACTCTCAATTTTCCTGTAGTGGACTGTATCAGACATAGGCAGTCATAGAGAGTGACTGTTGTAGACTGTATCAGACATACAGTCATTAAGACTACCTGTTGTAGACTGTATCAGACATAGACAGTCCCAGACATTGACTGTTGTAGACTGTATCAGAATGGAAGGTCGTAGAGAGTGACTGTAGCAGACTGCATCAGACATAGATAGTCATAGATGACTCATAGAGTGTGACTAGACAGTCATAGGGAACGACTGTAGTAGACTGTATCAGAATAGACAGTCCCAGATGACTGAGTGACTGTATTAATAATGACTGTCTCACAGAGTTACAGAGTATCACAGAATAAACAAACACAGTTCTGTATACAAATCATATGAAAAATATATATTTATCAATATTTAGTTTTGCAATATTCACCAAATTATACATGAAACTATATATTTATATATGTTATATATATATATATATATATATACACATACATACATGAATATACTGTGTATGTTAAGAACAAATTTGTCAAAACCACAGTAAGAGTTTTTATTTTTTGGGAGCCTTGTCAGAAAGTGTAACCATCCAGGAAAAGCCTTTTATGTTAAAAGGTTTAAGAATAGGAACACCCTCAACCTTGCTGAAACCTTTTTAGCCTATTTATCGACATATATATATAAACATTTTCCCAATATTTTTTAAAAATATATATATAAGAAAAAAATTGAAAAAAAGTCTACCACTGACCTTTTTAGCCTATGGCATTTTCCCAGTTTTTAAAAAAAAAAAAAGGAAAAAAGTCTAACGTGATGGCATTCCCATAGAATATTCATTTATATATATATATATATATATATATATATATATATATATATATATATATAGAGAGAGAGAGAGAGAGAGAGAGAGAGAGAGAGAGAGAGAGAGAGAGAGAGAGAGAGAGAGAGAGAGAGAGAGAGAGAGAGAGAGTGAACGTTTTTGGATGGGTCGCAGAAGGGAGAGAAAATTCAATTTAAAAAATATTTGTAGTCCTGAGGCGCTTTTGTTGATATTATGCCTCTTGTTGCTTTAAATGGGAACGTTAATAATAATAATAACTAGGAACCTTTAATAACAACAATATTGATAAACGGTTCCTGGGTCGACTCTTGTCGTGACAGAATGCTATACAAGGGAAGAAATGATAGATAATTTTAACAGTTTTTTTGGTTTGTAATTCAAGTTTATTCTTTCTGATGGAATTCTTCATCCCCGTGGAACTTCGAAATAGTTTAATATCACCTCTGTTTTACAGTAATTCCTTTCATCTCATTTTTTTAATGTAATGTGAAAATCATTTGATAATCAAATTTGATTTGTCAAGTATTTAATGATTAATTTGTTATTTGTGTCATTTGTTTAATTTGAGATGATTTGATTTATATAGGTAAATTGTATATATATTTCATTTGTTTAATATATATATATATATATATATAATATATATATATATATATATATATATATATATATATATATATATATATATATATATCTTTATATACACTCTCCAACATTCTATAGGAATTCTATCAAGTCAAACTTTTTCCTTTTTAACAAGAAATGGAAGAATATTCATACCCACGAAAAACAACTACAAGAGTTATGGGTAACTTTAAACCTTGAATAAAATAAAAACTACTAAGGCTAGAGGGCTGCACTTTGGTATGTTTGTTGACTGGAGGGTGGATGATCAACATACCAATTTTCAGCCCTCTAGCCTCAGTAGTATTTTTTTTTTTTAAATATGATGGCGGACAGAAAAAGTGTGGACGGACAAACAAAGTCGTCACAATAGTTTTCTTGTACAGAAAACTATGAAGGCAAAAGGCTTGGAAGCCTTTTAACATACAAGAAATTATTATTATTATTATTATTATTATTATTATTATTATTATTATTATTATTATTATTATTCAGAAGATAAACCTCTTTTAGGTAGCCTCAATTATTTTCTAGGGAGCCTCAGTTATTTTTAGATAACCTCAATTATTTTTAGGTAGCCTCAGTTATTTTTTAGGTAGCCATCTATTTTTAGGAATCATCCATTGTTCATATATCCTATTTTTTTAGGTAGGCTTTTTTCAGCTATCCTTGTTTTAGGTAGTCTCCTTTTTTAGGCAGCTTTTTTTAGATAGCCTCTTTTCTTGGGGTATCCTTTTAGGTTTTTTGGTAGCCTTTTTTTGAGATAAACATTTTTTTAGGAAGCCTCTTTTTTTAGGCAGCCTTTTTTTTAGATAAACTTTTTTTTGGGTAGCCTCTTATTTTTTAGATAGCTTCTTTTCTTTAGGTAGTTATATTTAGCCAGTCTTTTTTTAGGTAGCCTCTTTTCTCTAGGTAGTTATTTTTATGTAGCCTTTTTTGAGGTAGCCTTTTTTCAGCTATCCTTGTTTATAGGTAGCCTCCTTTTTTAGGCAGCTGTTTTTTAGATAAACTTTTATGGGGTAGCCTCTTTTTTTTAGGTAGCCGTTTTTTGAGATAAACATTTTTTTAGGAAGCCTCTTCTTTTTAGGCAGCCGTTTTTTAGATAAACTTTTCATTAGGTAGCCTCTTCTTTTTAGGTAGCTTTTCTTTAGGTAAACTTTTTTTAGGTAGCCTATTTTTTTTAGAAAGCCATTTTTTAGATAACCTTTTTCTAGGTAGCATCCTTTTTTTTAGGTAGCCGTTTTAGAGATAAACTTTATTTAAGGTAGCCTCCTTTTCTTAGGTAGCCGTCTTTAGATAAACTTTTTTTAAGGTAGCCTCTTCTTTTAGGTAGCCGTTTTTTAGATAAACATTTTTTAGGTGGGCTCTTTTTGTTAGGTAGCCCTTTTTTAGATAAACTTTTTTTTAGGTAGCCACTTCTTTTTAGGCAGCCATTTTTTAGATAAACTTTTTTTAGGTAGCCATTTTTAAGATAAATATTTTTTAGGTAGCCTCTTCTTTTTAGGTAGTCGTTTTTTAGATGAACAATTTTTTTAGGTAGCCTCTTTTTTTTTAGGTAGCCGTTTTTTAGATAAACTTTTTTTTAGGTAGCCTCTTGCCTTCAAGAACCCTCAAGATCGATACCTTCCATTTGCTGAGGAAGAACAAAACAGCTTTTCTTCAACAAAACACTCTCTCTCTCTCTCTCTCTCTCTCTCTCTCTCTCTCTCTCTCTCTCTCTCATCTGAACTCCAGAGAAAATAGAAAGATATGAAAATCTCCATTCAACATATAATGGTAAATGTTGCATGGGGAGTTTTGGTTTTTGTAAAAAAAACTATTGTGCCGGCTTTTTCTGTCCGCCCGCCAATCCTCAAAAACCAAATTGAGGCTCTAGCCTCAGGGTTAAATTGACGTTTTTTATTATTCCATTTTTTTCCAATCAACAAAATCATAATATTTCTAAATTACTGTAAATTGATTCATTTTATTCTGTTTAAAGTTAGAGATAATTATATATATAATTTTCATTTAAATTTTCTTATAAATATCATTTTCTGACAGGGACGTGGTTATAATTTCATGGGACAAAGACAAATATGATATTTTTCAATATACAGATATATATATATATATATATATATATATATATATATATATATATATATATATATATATATATATATATATATATAATGTATGTATGTATAAACTCTTCATCTCCCATCTTTCATATTCCCCATCTCCCCTTCCCCCCCAACCATTGGCCCCTGAGAGGACCCCCTCCCAATCCCCTCTTCATGGTCCCGTCATGCATTTCAGTATTACAGCGAGGCGCCATGACATCAGAGCCCTCCACGTCCGGAAATGGATTGAATCGAGAATTTCCCTATATCCGGAGAGGCGAGTTCACCATTGCTTGCTCTTCGTTCTGTTATTGATGCTGTGTGTGTGTGTGTGTGTGTGTGTGTGTGTGTGTGTATGTGTGTCTCTGTGTGCTGCGGGCGAGAGGTAAAATTGGGAGGAGGAGGGGGGAGGAGGAGGAGGAGGAGGAGGAGGAGGAGTAAGTGGAGGGGGAAAGGTTGAGGAGAGAGTAGGTTGATCGAGCTTTTGTTTTTTGGATGGAATAAAACGAGAGAGAGAGAGAGAGAGATAGCTTAGAGGGTGGTATTTTCGATGTAATTTTGTTTTTGCTTACTTCTGACTCTTCGTAGAGAGAGAGAGAGAGAGAGAGAGAAAAAAAAAATATCCAATAAATAGTTTTATCCTGACATGGTGAGGATAACCTCACCGAGGCCCGTCGTTTTTAATACATTTGATTGAGTTTTGATCTCTCTCTCTCTCTCTCTCTCTCTCTCTCTCTCTCTCTCTCTCTCTCTCTCTCTCTCACACACACAAACAGCGATCCAAAGGTGTTGACAAACAAAGAGTGACCTAATTCATCCAATGCCTATTAGATTTTTCATGAAATAAGCCTATACTGTCCTTTTCACGCCCGAGTCCAGAGAGAGAGAGAGAGAGAGAGAGAAAGAGAGAGAGAGAGAGAGAGTGGTGGGGAGAGAGAGAGAGCTTAGAGGATGGCATATTCAATGTAAATTGCCTTTTAACTTGAGTTGCTTACATAGGTTTCTTGAGAGAGAGAGAGAGAGAGAGAGAGAGAGAGAGAGAGAGAAAGCTTAGAGGGTGGCATATTCAATGTAATTTTCCTTTTAACTTAATTTACTTTACTTATGATTCTGAGAGAGAGAGAGAGAGAGAGAGAGAGAGAGAGAGAGAGAGAGAGAGAGAGAGAGAGAGAGAGAGACTCCAGCCATTAGCACATAAGGGAATGTCCCAATCAAGGTAACCTTCAAATTAGGGACTTCCCCTCTTTGAAGGACCCTCTGCCGAAATTAATCGGGACTATATTTCCTGAAGAAACTCAGGGAGGAGAAATTCATATTCACTCCATTAGTTCTCGAGCCTCATTGTGGCCCATTGTGTTTGGCCTTTCCTATATCTAGCACCCATTTTATTGAATGCTCCCCTCTCCCGGTACCTGATGAAGAAGACTATGTCTTGGAAAGCTTTTACTTAGTAAATTGTAACTTTGTGAATTAAAGAATCGGGATTCTAAACCATTCCTTCTCGTTGTAGCCTAACATGAGTAGCAGGAATATATGAATATATATATATATATATATATATATATATATATATATATATATATATATATATATATATATATATATGTGTGTGTTTATGTGTGTGTATATATATAAATATATGATGAAATATTTTCTGTTGAAACAGAATTCCATCAAATGTAAGGAAGCCCAATGAAACGCCCAAATGTGGAAAATAAAGGCTATATTTCAAAGACCAAACTGTCTCTCTCCTCAGGCAAATAGTGAACGAGAAAAAGTTACGGGAAAGCGGTATTTAGACCAGCAGGTCCATAGGTCAGCCGTAACGTCATAGATATAGATATATATACACTTCCTTTGAATATAGCAATTTAAATATTTACCTCATATATATATATATATATATATATATATATATATATATATATATATATATATATATATATATATATATATATATATATATATATATATATATATGTATGTATATATATATATATATATATATATATATACATACATATATACATGCATGCATTCATACATACATACATACACAACCTTTTGGCAACCTTTAGGAATGTGTAAGATCTTGCGTGTGTAGGCGAGAGAGGGAGAGAGATCTTATAAATTCTATTATGAAAGTATATTTGAAAACTTTGGAATTCACTTACAAAGATCAGAGGAGGAAATTGTTATTTATTTGACACCCAAAGGGCTTGGCTTCTTCCAATCCTCGAGTTTCTTTGTTATTTTTTCCTGGCGGCACCTCAAGCACTCATTCGTAAACTATGAAAACTAAAAAAAAAAAAGAAAAGTAAAAATGCGTTGAAGTTTCTTCGGCGCAATCGAGTTTTCTGCACAGCGTATAATCAAGGCCACCGAAAATAGATTTATCTTTCAGTGGTCTCGGTATAATGCTGCATGAGCCGCGGCCCATGATTCTTTAACCACGGCCCGGTGGTGGCGTGTCCTATATCGTTACCAGATGTACGATTATAGCTACGTTTAACCTTAAATAAAATAAAGACTGCTGAGGCTAGAGGGCTGCAATTTGGTATGTTTGATGATTGGAGGGTGGATGATCAACATACCAATTTGCAGCCCTCTAGCCTCAGTAGTTTTTAAAAAGTAAAAAAAAAAATTGACATCTCCATCAATGTTGTCAGGAAGCTTTTATCCCGTTCAATCTATTCGATTTTTATAGGAAAACTTTTTTCTGTTTATTTCTCTCTTCAGAAGGGAGTTTTTTTCTTCATTTTCATTTCATTTTTCTGGATTTTTATGGTTGCTCGGGTCTTGGGTTCGATCCCCGGGTGAGGGTGGAGACGCTTAATGTATTGTCTATAAAATCCAGTAAGAATCTGCTGGCTTGAACAGTCATTTATGTATATGGTAGTTAGTCGATTTTGGTGGGTCGCTATCTGTCAGTTTAAAGACATGAGGGTAACAATTAAATCATTATTATATATATATATATATATATATATATATATATATATATATATATATATATATATATATATATATATATATATATATATATATATATATATATATATATATATATATATATATATATATATATTTACATACATATGTATATACATAAATATATACATATATACATATGTTTATATATATATATATATATATATATATATATATATATATATATATATATATATATATATAATATATATATTTAATAGAACCTGGTTCTGTCTTCATCACCATAAACATTCTCCCAATTTCCGTAAAAAAAAAAAAGTTTCAGTCGCTAGAATTCCATAAGAATATTGGAGAAAAAAAATATATATATGGTAAAAATTTTTGGACGGGTCGCAGGAAGGAGAGGAAATCCCTGTCATTGTATACTTTGGAAATTCAATTTAAAATACAATTTTGTAGCCCGGAGGCGCTTTGGTGGGGAGAACGCGTCTGGAATCGGCATTTTGAAGATGATAAGTTTCTCTTGTTGCTTTAAGTGTGGGGCTGTTTAGCCCCTGTTTTGGAAATGTCCCGAAAAATGAAATATTTGAAGTGACATTAAATTTGACCCTGTTTTAAAAAAAAAACTAAAGGAAAATGACATTAAATTTGATCCTTGCTTAAAAGAAAAAAATTGAAGGAAATATTTAAAGTGGTTAAATTTGAGCTCTGTTTTGGAAATGCAAAAATGAAATATTTGAAGTGACGTTAAATTTGACCCCTGTTTAAAAAAGAACGGAAGGAAACATTTGAAATGACATTAAATTTGACCCCTGGTTTGGAAATGTCCTAAAAAATGAAATATCTGAAGTGACATTATATTTGACCCCTGTTTTGAAAATATCCATAAAAATGAAATATTTGGGGTGACATTAAATTTGACTTTGTTTTGAAAAAAAAACTGAAGGAAATATTTGAAGTGACATTAAATTTGACCCCTATTTTCAAAAATATCTAGAAAAATTAAATATATACTTGAAGTGACATTAAATTTGACCCCTATTTTAAAAATATCTAGAAAAATTAAATATATACTTGAAGTGACATTAAATTTGACCCCTATTTTGAAAATATCTAGAAAAATGAAACACTTGAAGTGGCATTAAATTTGACCCCTGCACTACTTAAGGTTCTTTGCAGCGTCCCTTCGACCCCTAGCTGCAACCCCTTTCATTATTTTTTACTGTACCTCCTTTCATATTCTCTTTCTTCCATCTTACTATCAACCCTTTCCTAACAATTGATTCATAGTGCAGCTGCGAGGTTTTCCTCCTGTTACACCGTTTACACCTGTTCCTTTCATTTGAGAGGCCTGGGTTCGATCCCGATGTGAGTCAGAAATTCACATCTTCGTCTGTCTGTCTGTGTTTCGAAGTGAGTTAAAAAAAATTAATGAGCTTCACTGCCTTTAATGACCCAAATTTAATGACCTCCACTGCCTTTAATGACCCAAATTTAATGACCTCCACTGCCTTTATTGACCCAAATTTAATGACCTCCACTGCCTTTAATGACCCAAATTTAATGACCTCCACTGCCTTTAATGACCCAAATTTAATGACCTCCACTGCCTTTAATGACCCAAATTTAATGACCTCCACTGCCTTTAATGACCCAAATTTAATGACCTCCACTGCCTTTAATGACCCAAATTTAATGACCCCCACTGCCTTTAATGACCCAAATTTAATGACCCCACTGCCTTTAATGACCCAAATTTAATGACCTCCACTGCCTTTAATGACCCCGGGGCACCAAAGTCTTCACGAACGAACGTGTCTCTCTCTCTCTCTCTCTCTCTCTCTCTCTCTCTCTCTCTCTCTCTCTCTCTCTCTCTCTCTCTCTCTCTCTCTCTCATTTCTTTGGCTCCTCAGGAATAATGGCATTTTAATTACCCTAATTTAATGACCTTTAGTGGCTTTAGTGAACCTAATTTAATGACCTTCATTGCCTTTAATGACCCTAATTTAATGACCATCCCTTTAATGATCTTAGTTTGAAGACCTTCACTGCCTTTAATGACCCTAATTGAATGACTTCAACTGCCTTTAATGACCCTAAATTAATGACCCTCACTGCCTTTAGTGACCCTGATTGAATGACCCTCCTTGCCTTTAATAACCCTAATTGAATGACCCTCACTGCCTTTAGTGACCCTAATTGAATGACTTCCACTGCCTTTAATGACCCTAATTGAATGACTTCCACTGCCTTTAATGACCCTAATTGAATGACCTCCATTGCCTTTAATGACCCTAATTGAATGACTTCCATTGCCTTTAATGACCTTATTTGAATGACTTCCGCTGCCTTTTATGACCCAAATTGAATGACCTCCACTGCCTTTAATGACTCTGACTTAATG
>NC_089795.1:89626729-89631729 GCF_040412425.1 Macrobrachium rosenbergii | reverse complement strand
TCTCGGGGTCTCTGTCGCAACAAGACTACCCACGTTCATTATCCCACATCGTTTGGGTCTTTGACGACGGTGTGAAATGGGTAATTGCTCTCTCCTTTCTTCTGTGTTTCCGAAAGGAAGCGAAAGTAATGATTTTGTTGTAAGTGGAAGGAAAAGAAGAAGTGTATTGAGCTTTCTTTATTTCAATGAGCAAGTAAGAAGTGATCTCTTTTGGGTGTGGTTCCTCTTTCACGTTTTATTTACTTTTATTTATACTATATTTACTTATATTGAATTTTATTTATTTATTTAATGTATTTCATTTTATTTATTTATTTATTTATTTATTGCATTCAACTTTATTTTAATTTGTAGGGAACCATTTTTTTTACATGACTGCTATCGCTTGATCCAAGCTAGCTGCAACCCCTTTCGTTCCTTTTACCGTACCTCCGTTCATATTCTCTTTCTTCCGTCTCACTTTCCTCAACCCTCTCCTAACAGTCATTTCATAGTACGCTACCTGCGACTCTTTCCATTCCTTTTACTGTACCTCCGTTCATATTCTCTATCTTCCATCTTGCTATCCACCCTCTCCTAAGAATTATTTTATAGTGCAGCTGCGAGGTTTACCTCCTGTTACACCTGTTAAACCTACCTATTCTCAATTTCCTTTCTAGCGCTGAATGACCTCATAGGTCCCAGTGCTTGGCCTGTGACCTCAATTTTATATTCCATTCCTTCATATTCCATCATATTTTAGTGAATACATAAAAAATGAAACACGATCTTTTTTTTTAGCCCAAAAAATGGCTTGCAGATAAATTAGTCACAAATAATTACGAATTATTATATTATTAAACAAATAATTACGAATTATTATATTATTAAACATAAAGTTTTTCTAAGTTTAAAATACAAATGAGGAATTCTTATAGATGTTTTTCGTTTTCCTCAGTTTGAAATAGGATATTGGGACACCAAACTCTCTCTCTCTCTCTCTCTCTCTCTCTCTCTCTCTCTCTCTCTCTCTCTCTCTCTCTCTCTCTCTCTCTCTCTCTCTCTCTCTCATTTAGCAATTATTTACCATTTTTAATTTCTTGTTTGATTATATGTTCATGTTCCTAAAATTATTTATGACGTGGTGGGTGCCAGTGATATACATTATCTCTCTCTCTCTCTCTCTCTCTCTCTCTCTCTCTCTCTCTCTCTCTCTCTCTCTCTCTCTCTCACCAGTCGTAACACTAGGAGAGGAAAACTCCACTGCTGAGAGAAAATAATGGCGGTCATAATTCTGTGGAAACCGAAAAATGACGTCGCGGGGAA
This sequence comes from Macrobrachium rosenbergii, assembly GCF_040412425.1. Lineage (NCBI taxonomy): Eukaryota > Metazoa > Arthropoda > Malacostraca > Decapoda > Palaemonidae > Macrobrachium > Macrobrachium rosenbergii. The sequence continues at coordinate 89,630,424 of NC_089795.1, read as the reverse complement.
GAAGGGCACAAAAGATGGGGTATTACTGAGGTAATGAGGTTAATGAGGTTCCTCATGGAAATGAGTCTTGGAAGAGTCTGCGTCTGGAGAAATGTATGCTGCTAGAACTCGCCATTTTTAGTTTTCTGTAAAAGAAAATTATTGCGCCGGCTTTGTCTGTCCGTCCGCACTTTTTCCGTCCGCCCTCAGATCTTAAAAACTACCGAGGTTAGAGGGCTGCAAATTGGTGTGTTGATCATCCACCCTCCAATCATCAGCCATACCAAATTGCAGCCCTCTAGCCCTAGTAGTTTTTATTATATTCAAGGTTAAAGTTACCCATAATCGTGCATCTGGCAACGATATAGGCCAGGCCACCACCGGCCCGTGGTTAAAGTTGCATGGTCCGCGGCTCATACAGCATTATACCGAGACCACCGAAAGATAGATCTATTTTCAGTGGCCTTGATTATACGCTGTATCGGCTGTACAGAAAACTCGACTGCGCCGAAAAAAACTTCTGCGGTTTTTGTACTTGTTTAAATTAAGTTTAATGGAGGCGTTTGGTCATATTTTTATTGGGGATGTGTGAGGGAAATTTATTTTTGGAAAGATGACACTTTCTCTTCGTTTTTTCCTTCATTTTCATTTATGTAAAGTGTTGAATGCGTAAATTGAGGTTCTCATATATATATATATATATATATATATATATATATATATATATTATATATATATATATATACATATACATATATATATATATATATATATATATATATATTAATATATATATATATATATATATATATATATATATATATATATATATATATATAATGCTAAAGACTGATAGCTTCAGGCATTTGACATAGCCATAGAAATTAACAATAGGCTCCGGAAAAAAAAAAAAAAAATTCATCCCAAAAAAACGATCCACACGAATGAGCCGAATGGATTCAGACTTTCCATCGGGTTAAATTCTTCCAGAAGTCTGAGATTTACTGAGCAAAGCCTAGAGACCTTTTCTTAATTAATTTTCGGGCTGGTGAAATATTAGAAAGCCTTTGAGAGGCTCCGACAACTCTTAGAAGCCTCGTGAATAATTGAGATGTTGGTTTTGCTTACGTAAAGTTGGTCGTTCTGGCAAGAGCAGGTGGGGATGACACCTGGTCTAGAAATTATGTTCATTATTTATGTTTTTATTTATCTGTGAAAGAAAACTCAGATCTTAAAAACTGCTGAGGCTAGAGGGCTGCAAATTGGTATGTTGATCATCCACCCTCCAATCATCAGACAGACCAAATTGCAGCCCTCTAGCCTTAGTAGTTTTTATTATATTCAAGGTTAAAGTTAGCCACAATGGTGTCTCTGGCAACGATATAGGACAGGCCACCACCGGTCCATGGTTAAGGTTTCATGGGCCACGGCCCAGACAGCATTACACCGAGACCACCGAAAGATGGATCTATTTTCGGTGGCCTTGATCATACGCTGTAGCGGCCGAACAGAAAACTCGATTGTGCCGAAGAAACTTTGGTGCATTTATTACATGTTTTATGAGCTGTGGAATGTATGAGTTTCAGCTTTCATATGCTTGGAAATCAGGTTTTCCATTTTCTATTATTAATACCTCAAATCAGGTCTTCCTTCTTTTTTTTTTTTTTTACTGATGATACCTGAGTAGGTCTCCCGTTTTCTATGATTAACACTCAAATCAGGTCTTCCGTTTTCTACTGACACCTGAATAGGTCTTCCGTTTTCTATTAACAACTCAAATCAGGTCTTCCGTTTTCTATTTAATAATACCTTAATCTATGTCTCCCGTTTTCTTCTGGCTTTAATTCTTTCAATGTTCCCGTTTTCTTTCGGCTTTAATTCTGCTCTCTTCGTACTTTCCTCATTTAGCTAATCTCCTTTCCACACCTTTTTATCATTAATATCTCATTTAAAATCTCGTTTGTATTAAACAGGTTCAGTAATTAGGAATTTTGTTATTTTTTTACAGTTTACTTAAAAGCAGTAATGAAAATTATTATGCTTTATCCAACCTCTTAATGAATATATGCCATAAATGTTACTTTTCTTCGTCATATCAGTTATAAAATTACGGTAATCAATTGTCTTAATATCAGCAATATTTGAAAATTATATTTATGAAATTTCGACCATAAATAATTTTAGCAAATGTTTTTCATTGGTTAAAAATGTTTTAACCGTTAGTAGTATATCTGTCACGACTTGCTTTTGATGTTATTTGCCTTGTAAATGCAGTATTGTTGTTTTATTCTGGAAGGAATAATTAGAGAGAGAGAGAGAGAGAGAGAGAGAGAGAGAGAGAAAATATGACATTCCTCCACATATTGCAATACTCTGAACTCCCAGAGAACAGAATGAAAATCCGCTTTTGTTCAGAGAGAGAAAGAGAGAGAGATACGCTTCGAAAAGTAGAGTATTTCATTTTCCATTGCATGTAATGAAAGCGCAGAGAGAGAGAGAGAGAGAGAAAATATGAAATTCCTCAACTTATTGCAATACTCTGAACTGCCAGCGAACGGAATGAAAGTCCACTTTTGTTCAAAGAGAAAGAGAGAGAGAGAGAGAGAGAGAGAGAGAGAGAGAGAGAGAGAGAGAGAGAGAGATACGCTACGAAAAGTACAGTATTCCATTTTCCATTGCATGTGATGAAAGCGCAGAGAGAGAGAGAGAGAGAGAGAGAGAGAGAGAGAGAGAACGTAACGCACAAATTGAAGAACAAAGTCAGTGCTTGAAAGCCGATCTCTTTAAAACACTGTAATGGGTTTGTGCTGTTTCATTTGAAAGGTTAATCAAAAATTCCTTTAATATCCTGCCATTTCGGGATCCTTTTGTTGGGGGGAGGGGAAGGACCCCTCCATTTTTTATGATATATTTTGTACGAGTCCTTACTTTAGTTGCGACAGGGATTTGGGATAAAAGCCAATTTGTTCGAGAGACTCTCGACTTGATTGCAAAGCGTTCCTTCATCTCGTCTGTTTTGCTTGCAAATTTGCTTTTGATATTTCCGTGCCATGAGCAACCTCCTCCCCCTCCCCACCCCCTTTGTGACTTTTGACCTCTGGGGTATTCTATGTTAAATTAGTCCTCAGCATAAAAAAATGAAAGCTGTTCCGTCATGTCGGCTAAGCTTTGAGTGAGAGGGAGAGAGGGAGAGAGAGTAGGAAAGAGACAGAGAGAGGGAGAAAGAGAGAGAGAAACAGAGACAGAGAGAGAGAGAGGGAAAGAGAAAGAAAGAGGGAGAATGAGAGAAAGAGAAACAGAGACAGAGAGAGAGAGAGGGAAAGAAAGAAATGGAAAGAGAGAGAGAGAGAGAGAAGAAATGGAAAGAGAGAGAGAGAGAGAGAGAGAGAGAGACAAAGAGAAACAGAAAGGGAGAGGAGAGAGAGAGAGAGAGAGAGAGAGAGAGAGAGAGAGAGAGAGAGAGAAGAGAGAGAGAGAGAGAGACAAGAGAAAGAGAGAGAGAAGAAAGAGAGAGAGAGAACAGAGAGAGAGAGAGACAAAGAGAAACAAAGAGAAACAGAGAGAGAGAGAGATAAGCTTGCTACTTCAAAATCTCTGACTTTTCGACGGCGGAAAACTTTTGTCAGTCCTGATAGGGTCAGAACTGAAGCGCCGTATTTGTGTAATACTCGCGCCAGAATTGCTTTGGAATATAAACTTGGAAAGCCCAAGTGTCA
>NC_089795.1:89531729-89621729 GCF_040412425.1 Macrobrachium rosenbergii | reverse complement strand
ATTATCCATTAAGCTCAACGTTTCGGGGCCATTTCCCAGAGTAATGTCACATGCTCAGCCATTTTGGCAATGTCTCGCCGTTGCTTTATCTTCGAGGATGTCTGTGAATTGTCTTTTCTCGCTTTTGGTCCGAAAACTTAGAGTGTTTTTCTGGGGGGGGGGGAGTGGTTGGGAGAGGCATTCGTGTCAAGGTGACTGAGATAAGTGTTGATAGTCTTTTTTGACAGATTTATGTGCCTGCAGTGTGTGTATGTGTATGCATATATATGTATATATATTTATTTATATATATATATATATATACTTAAATATATGTATATATTTTTATATGTGTGTATATACACATACGTACATACATATAAATATAGTATATGAATGTACATATTATATATGTACATATATTTGTGTGTGTGTTTATACATATATACATGTGTTCTTTCATCATTAAATGTAAGCACAGAGAACTAATTATTGCAATTTCTTTCAGAAACACTATACTGAAGATAAATTATATGAGGATTAAATTATTTCCTCATTAAATATTACAGTTATACGCTGGCAAAACTTGAAAACTTGTCAGTGTTCAACTTTTGTCAATATATAATCTGTCGACATCATTGCGGATTTTTGATGAATAATAATTTGATGACAATATTGTGAATGTGTTTCAGTAAATTATTGTATATTGTATTAGACAAAAAATATGATTTTGGAAATAAAAGGATACTGTTGGACAAAAATTAACTAAGAAGTCTATTTGTGTGTGTGTACTTGTATCTGAATATATATATATATATATATATAATATATATTAGTATATATATATATATATATATCATATATATGTAATATATATTCAGTATATATATATAATATATATATATATATATATATATATATATATATATATATATATATATATATATATATATACATACATATAGCAATAATCAACACACAATCACGTGTGGAACAGAAATAAATTTCTGACTCACATCAGGATCGAACCCAGATCTTTCAAATGAGAGAGAGAGAGAGAGAGAGAGAGAGAGAGAGAGAGAGAGAGAGAGAGAGAGAGGGAAATTAACTATTAGCTCCATTTGTGTGTGTGTGTGTGTATCTGTATATAATTATATATATATATATATATATATATATATATATATATAGAGAGAGAGAGAGAGAGAGAGAGAGAGAGAGAGAGAGGAGCAGGTTAAACAACTGACCTGACTTGACCTGACCCAAAGTTTACTTAGGACCCGTCTCTCCCTCGTCCTAAACTTTGGCTGCTGGATTTGATTTGGCCACTTCGGAGGATGTGATCCTGAATTCAGGACAGACACTTGACTTCCACCTCCTGGAATTCAAGTGAGACAAAGTACTTTGTACTTGACTTCGTGACAGTGACTTTGTAACTGTGACTTTGTTATATTGACTTTGAAAGCTAAAGTGACTTTGTAAGTGTGACTTTGTTGTATTGACTTTGAAAGTAATAGTGACTTTGTGTTTTCAGTGACTTTTTTGAACTGTGACTTTGTTATATTGACTTTGAAAGTAACAGTGACTTTGTAGCATTGATTCTGTTATATTGACTTTGACAATAACAGTGACTTTGAACGGTGATTTTGTTATATTGACTTTGAAAGTAACTGTGACTTTGTTATATTGACTATGAAAGTAACAGTGACTTTGTAACATTGATTTTGTTATATTGACTTTGAAAGTAACCGTGACTTTGAATTGTGACTTTGTTATATTGACTTTGAAAGCAACAGTCTCTATGTAACATTGATTTTGTAACAGTGGCTTTTTGAGTAAACTGACTTTGCAACAGTGACTTTGTAAGTAGCAGTGACTTTATAACAGTGATTTTGTAAGTAACAGTGACTTTGTTAGTAACAATGACTTTGTAATAGTGACCTTGTTAGTAACATTGACTTTGTAACATTGACACTGTAAATAACAATGACTTTGTAAGTAACAATGACCTTGTAACGGTGTTTTCCCGCGAGATCTTCAAAGTGAGGTTGCCAGCACTAAGATCTTCCAGGCCTCGACAGCGACCCAACACAGTCAGCTAACCATCAGGTACATAATTCTTCCATTAGGTCAACAGAAAGACAATTAGATTTATTAGAACGTGTCTAAGACGTTCTGACTCGATCAGGAATCGAATCCGGGACCTCTAACCACTAGTCTAAGATTAACTTTGATTTATATAAATATTATTTAATATTTTTCTGAAATATAAAAATATTTATATTATTATTAATTTTGATTATTCAAAAAAGCGTAAGTGTTTTGATAAAGCTTACTTTAACAGCTTACTTTTAAGGCTCACTTTTACAGCTTGCTTTAACAGCATAGTCATCTGGACCAAAATGCTGTGCATTTTTTTGGCTAATATAGATACAGCGTTTTATAGCTTCAGTAACAGCGCAATTTAGGATAGTCATTAACATAAAATTTTAATATTCTCTCTCTCTCTCTCTCTCTCTCTCTCTCTCTCTCTCTCTCTCTCTCTCTCTCTCTCTCTCTCTCTCTCTCTCTCAAAAGGTTTAAACAAATATATGTGTGTGTATATGTATATATATATATATATATATATATATATATATATATATATATATAGAGAGAGAGAGAGAGAGAGAGAGAGAGAGAGAGAGAGAGAGAGAGAGAGAGAGAGAGAGAAAATTAATGGAAAATATATAGAATCTGTATCACAATTCCCACACTTCTAGAAAAAGAAAGTATATATATACATATGTATATGTATGTATGTATGTATGTATGTATGTATGTATGTATGTATGTATATATATATATATATATATATATATATATATATATATATATATATATATATAAATATATAAATATATATATATATATATATATATTTCTCAAACCAAAACAGTAAACACAAAATTTTCCCTCTGATTCCTCATCTCTCTCTCTCTCTCTCTCTCTCTCTCTCTCTCTCTCTCTCTCTCTCTCTCTCTCTCTCTACCCTTGCATTAGGACGATTGTTTTCTAGAGAAAGTAAATAAGAAGGAATAGAAAGGCCTCTGCCCTTCCCATTCCTCTCTCTCCTTGAAAACAACCCTCCCATATTTCTGTACAAGGACCCAAATCGCTTTCTATTAGTGAAAGGGGAAATGAAAAGAGTCGCCTGAGGCAGCCGGTGATAGAATTTAGAGTTAAGGACCATGATATTCAGTTTGGGTTGGGGAAAGGGGGGAAGTGAAAGTGGAAGTGAAAGAATGGGGAGGTGGAAATGGAAGTGGAACAGGAAGTGAAGACGGAAATGAAAGTAAAAGTGGAAGTGAAATGGAAGGGAAGTGAAAATGAAAGTGGAATGCTAAGTGGAAGTGAGAGCGAAAATGGAGGTGGAAGTGAAAAAGAAAATGAATGTGGAAGTGAAAATGAATTTGAAGTAACAGTGACAGTAGAAGTGAAAGCTTAAGTGGAAATGGAAGTGGAAGTGAAAGTGAAAATGATGATGGGAGTGAAAGTGGAAATGATAGTGGAAGTAAAAGTTCAAGTGAAAATGGAAGTGAAAGTGAAATTGGAAATGGTAATGGAAGTGAAAATGATAATGGAAGTGAAAGTGGAAATGATAGTGGAAGTGAAAGTGGAAATGATAGTGAAAGTGAAAGTTTAAGTGAAAATTGAAGTGAAAGTGAAAGTGAAAATGATAGTGGCAGTGAAAGTTCAAGTGAAAATAATAGTGGAAGTGAACGTTTAAGTGAAAATGCAAGTGAAAATGATAGTGGAAGTGAAAGGACAGGAAATAAGAAAGATTGCTCAAAGAAGCACTTAGAAAATTATCGAAAAATATTTTAGGAGAAAAGGGACACTACCTATGCGAGGGTATTCCCCCCAGTAAGAGGAAACCTATTAAATTAGTTTAGATTAACCTGGCCTTATGTCGGCACGGACACTTCCCCAGAGGCTGCCCTTTTATATATGGTATGGTAAAGTGTATAAGGGTTTAAAAAAGGCCTGATGTGAACCTGTTAATTCGGACCAACCGACTGAGGCCCAAAAAAGTTTAACATATATAATGTTCTTTTGAGATAAAATAAATAAATACCATACAGATGTATTTTTTACAACTGAATTAATCCTGAATATTTGAGTGGTCTAAAGCTGAAATTATTATTATTATTATTATTATTATTATTATTATTATTATTATTATTATTATTATTACTATTATTATTATTATTATTATTATCTTCTTTCAAATGAACGCCATATTCTTATTATTGAATTTCAAAGTGAACTGTGGGTTTGTTCCATGTGAATAGGTTGAATTTTGAATAATAATAATAATGTTCCATGAATAGGGTTAATAATAATAATAATAATAATAATGATAATAATAATAATTTTTATATTTCAAATCAATGGGCAAAATGGGCTTGTTCCATATGGACAGGGTTCATCTTTTGAATAATAATAATAATAATAATAATAATAATAATAATAATAATAATAATAATATGATTTTAAAATTTCAAGTCAGTGGCCCAAATGGGCTTGTTCCATATGAATAGGGTTTACCTTCTGAATAATAATAATAATAATAATAATAATAATAATAATAATAATAATAATAAATTTTAAATTTCAATTCAATGGCCCAAATGGGCTTGTTCCATATGGGTAGGGTTCTTCTAAATAATAATAATAATAATAATAATAATAATTAGAATCACCCAGTAAAATTCAATTGATTCTGAAAGGCAGAATGTAAGTATTCCCTGAACTCTGTGTGCATGAACTACCAATTCCTCGACTCAGCTGATATTTTGGGGTCCATAAATCTCAATGAGTCACAAGGAATACATGAGTCATTTGTCACTGTCATGTGCAGTGTTCGACCCTGCATGACCCAGGACGCGACGGAAGAAGAGACAGTCATTTGTTTCAGTTATATGGGAACCAGGTGGGAGGTAGGACTTCCGTAGGACGTTTTGAGGACGTGCAAATGACAGGATATTAGGATACGAAAACCTTGGTTAATGGGAATGGATGAGAAATCTTGATGTATAGAACAATAATTGTTTTATTATGAACGAAAGCTAATTGAGTTTTTTGTTATAGAATTTATTACATACATAATTTATGGTATAAGGGAGAGAGAGAGAGAAGAATGTTGACATATAGTACACTAAATTTCCTTATCATAAATGCAAAAGCTTATAAAGATTGTCTGATAAGAACTGATTACACAATGTAATTTGTGAGAGAGAGAGAGAGAGAGAGAGAGAGAGAGAGAGAGATGTTGACTTGCAGTACACTAATTGTGATTTCATGATAAGAGTTGGTTACAAAAACTAATTTGTGGAGAGAGAGAGAGAATTTTATCATGAAACCGGAAGTTAATAAAATTTTACTGATAAAAATTGATTACAGAAAATAATTCATGTTAGAGAGAGAGAGAGAATTTCTGAAACTAAACAAGATCCCACCGCGCCTTTTAACCCAGTTCCCTTTGCATATCACTTATTATGACGAATCTGTCTCTGAAATTCGAAATCAACTTGCCAAAAATAAGTTCTTTTACATCGAAATATTTCCTTCCAGTTAACAATTCATTTCGAATTAACTCACACGGCGAGAGAGAAGATATTCATTTCCATCAGAGTACAAAGAAAACGTGAATTGATAAGTGGCTTTTACGATTCGATTCTTAGAAATTGATAAAAAAAAATCTTTACTCGAGATAAGAACAGAGTCCCGAGATACGAACTGAATTGATTCGAACTGAATTGAGGGTTATTGCGAAAGTTATAAATATGGCCTCGAAATCTTTTTAGCAGAATTTCAATAACATTTTTCTTACCCTGTTCGAACAACGCTTCTCGGAAATTCGCAAAAGGTAGTGTTTCTCTCTATGAGAGAAATTCGCGAGAAAGTATTGTTTCTCCTTTTGAGGAGAATGTTTATGGTATGATAAACTTGAGAAATATTTAGCAGCGGTGAAAGGAAAGTGTTGTTTTATTACTTTATCATCATTTCTGATAGTATGTTGATATATACACATGAACAAATTCATATAATATATATATATATATACATATATATATATATATACATACATACATACATTCATACATACATACATACATATATATATACATATACTATATACATATACATATACTGTGCATGTATGTATATATACGTACATACATATGTATATTATATATACATATATATATATTATATTCACACATTCACTCACATACATACACATACACTTATCTGTATATACATACATACATACACATTTGAAAGCAGACAACGGACCCAGCCAATGAACAGCAGGAATCTCATTAACTTGAAGTGTAGCTTAATACCAACTGAACCTCATATCAAAATGGCGTATACCCATAACCAAAGTTAAACAATCGATTCACATACCCTCTGACTTGGAATGGGAATTTGATAAATCCATTCCCGAAATCCCGATTCTGCCAATTGGCAATCACAGTTTTGCATAAACAGGTTGGCAAGTTAATTATATGGCTTTATGTAGGAATTAAACAACAAACAAGTGAAACTTTCAGCCGCGGCCCATGAAACTCAGCGACGGTCCGGTGGTGGCCTGTGTTGTTGGTACCTGAATGAAAGTGAATTTGAATTACAGCATAGGAGTGTTATTTTGCCCGGTGGTGAAATACATCTCACTGTTTTTATTCTATTGGTTTCTGGATTGTGAAATTGGGGAACTAAGTAAGAATGTTTTAATGTATAATTCTCTCTCTCTCTCTCTCTCTCTCTCTCTCTCTCTCTCTCTCTCTCTCTCTCTCTCTCTCTCTCTCTCTCTGTAAGGAATTTTAAGTAGAATATTTTAATGTATAATTTCAACAAAACATTCTCTCTCTCTCTCTCTCTCTCTCTCTCTCTCTCTCTCTCTCTCTCTCTCTCTCTCTCTCTCTCTCTCTCTCTCTCAGTGATTCAAAATACAAAACACATTCATGGCTCTTACGGGTCATGGGTTGTATAACGATTTCAACACCTCTCTCTCTCTCTCTCTCTCTCTCTCTCTCTCTCTCTCTCTCTCTCTCTCTCTCTCTCTCTCTCTACCGCCTTCTTCAATCCAGGCCTAACCTTCTTTGTCGACTGCCGTAAGAAACGAAGGTGGGGGGAGGGGGGGGGTTTAGGGGTTGGAGGGAATATTGACAGAAGGCTGAATTGTTCACAGAACAGCTGTTTGAGTAACCCTTAACATCTGTTAGTTTTTGGGTCGTTGTTGACACAGCAGACTCGCTGTTTATCTTTCGTGACTTCCACAGCAGTAGCTGAGGGCGAGTTTGTTCCCTAGTTGAAGATCTGAAATGCGTCGTTTGTCTGTTTGTTTCTTTGTTTGATGTATGTGCGTATGTATGTATGTGTGGATATGTATATATATATATATATATATATATATATATATATATATATATATATATATATATATATATATATATATATATATATTATATAAATATATGCATAAATATATACGTGTAAATGTATATATATACATAAATATATAGATATATATACATATATATAATGTATATATAAAATATATAGATATATATACATATATATGTATAAATATGGGATGAGGTTGCTAGCCCCATGCCCTACAGCCGATGCTGCAACCCACCACATTCAACTAAACGCCAGGTATACATAATCATCACTTAGGTGATTAAATTATAAGGAATCAATCCTCAATGTACGTATGTATGTATGTATACACACATACATACATATACATACACACACGTTAACACACTCTATTTTCGTCTCCTTGACACAGAAATTCCCAGTTCCCGTCAAACCCAGGTGGTCAAATTGTCCCCCCAACCAAAAAAAAAAATAAAATAGGACCCACCTGAAATTCACATTTCGGCCCAATCTCATTCTGTCAAGTCCAAATATTGTCGGGACTTGTCCTGCGTAGGATTGTGTTGTAAACTCTGCCGTGACCTGAAAATGCGTATATTCCCAAGTGAGAATTGTTCCTATACTTTTTGTCAATTTTTTTTTTTTTTATCTTTGTTTACATTTGTGTGAAAGTACTTACCTATTTGTTTGTTTTTATTTCTCCATTTTATATTTATATTATTTATTTATGTGTGCTGATTTATTTACTGTAAAGTACCAGTCCATTCGGTTTTTAGTTTTCTGACAAAGAAAACTATTGTGCCGGCTTTGTCTGCCCGTCCGCACTTTATTCTGTCCGCACTTTTTCTGTCCGCCCTCAGATCTTGAAAACTACTGGGGCTAGAGGGCTGCAAATTGGCATGTTGATCATCCACCCTCCAGTCATCAAACATAGCAAATTGCAGCCCTCTAGCCTCAGTAGTTTTTATTTTATTGAAGGTTAAAGTTCGCCATGATTGTGCTTCTGGAAACGATATAGGACAGGCCACCAACGGGCCATAGTTAAAGTTTCATGGGCTGCGGCTCATACAACATTATACATAGACTAGCGAAAGATAGGTCTTTTTTTCGGTGGCCTTGCCTATACGCTGTACTGAAAACTCGATTGCGCCGAAGAAACTTCGGCGCAATTTTTTACTTGTTTTATTTCGTCTAAATTTTTTTATATTTATTTATTTCTGGATGTATTTATTTTTGTGTACCGATTTATTTACGTTAAAGTACTGATCTATTCGCTTTTTTTTTATCTCGTATGTAAATTTATTTATTTTATATTTATTCATTTATGTTATTATTTATTTTTGTGTTCAGATTTATTCATGGTAAAGTACTTGTCTATCGCTTTTTTATTTCGTCTATAAATTTTTTTATTCTTTTATTTACATATTTATATAATTTTTTCCCATTATTTCTGTAAAAGGGTTCCTTTATTTCATGCTATCACTTTTAATCCATGGCGTAAAAAAAATAATTTTTCAGACTTTTACAGACATACAAAGTCTCTTTCTCGACAAATATAAAATAATATTAAAAGTAATATAATTAAATATTTTACGCCTGAATTTGAGCAAAACATGGTTCAGGAAGAACCCAACTGGTAAGACTAATTTATTTGTGTTTGAATTTACAGCAAAAATTAGAAAGCAAATTGTAAATTAAATTTTTACCAGCCAATAAGCTAAATATGAATGCCTGAATTTACAGCAAAAAAATTGACAAAAATTGAAAATAAATTTTTTACCAACCATTTAGTTCAATTTGAATGTGTCTGAATTTCCAAAAAAAATAGACAATAAATTGAAAATAAATTTTTTACCAACCAGTAATCTCAATTTGAATGTGTCTGAATTCATGGCACAAAATAGACAATTAATTGAAAAAGAAATTTTTACCAACCACTAAGCTCAATTTTAACTGAATTTACAACAAAAAATTGAAAATAAATTGTAAATAGATTTTTTACAACCACTAAGCTCAAGTTCAGTGTCTGAATTTACAACACAAAATAGACAGTAAATTGAAAATAAATTTTTTTACCAACCAGCAAGCTCAATTTGAATGTGTCTGAATTTACAGCAAAAAATAGTCAGTAAATTGAAAAATAATTTTTTCACCAACTACTAAGCTCAGTTTTAATGTCTGAATTTACAGCAAAAAAATGGGTAATAAATTGAAAAAGAAATTTTTACCAACACTAAGCTCAATTTTAATATCTGAATTTACAGCAAAAAAAAAGTCAATAAACTGAAAAAGAAATTTTTACCAACCATTAGGCTCAATTTCAATATCTGAATTTACAGCAAAAAAATTGTCAATAAATTGAAAAATAAATGTTTTACCAACTACTAAGCTCAATTTGGATGTGTCTGAATTTACAGCAAAAAAAAAAACAGATTTTGAAATCAGATATCCACTTTTCATACAAATAAAACCTTACACATTCCAAATTTCTCCGTGCAGTCGTTGCTTGCAGGCGCGCTGTTATGCGCAGCAAAAGGCTGCTGCGTGTTCTGTGAAAGGAAATTAATGCAAATTAGAGATGGCTGTTTTATTTCTTGCATGATGAAATGTCAGTTACAATTATGCTGCTCTCAACATCCCCTGGTGTGCGAGATATGTTCCATAATTTATGCATAAGTTGCCCGGACGTGATAATTCACTTTGCTCGTGTTAGTGCTCTCTCGGTTCTCGTAAAATCTACAAAATTACCCTAAATCATTATTATTATTATTATTATTATTATTATTATTATTATTATTATTATTATTGTTATTATTATTATTATTATTATTATTACTATTATTATTATTAAAATCTGTCGACTCTCATGATATCTTCTGAATTGCACAGAACTGGCAAGATTATTATTATTATTATTATTATTATTATTATTATTATTATTATTATTATTAGGGAAATCTGTCGCATAATATCTTCTCAACTGCATAGAACTGGTAAGTCTGTTATTATTATTATTATTATTATTATTATTATTATTATTATTATTATTATTATTATTATTATTATTATTATTATTAAGTCATTCTTGAATTACTAACATTTCTTTGCATAGGTTAGTGAGGAAGAATAAACCTGTATTAGCTAAGAAGAACGGGTGTTACTGAAACGTGGCGTTGATATTCCGTAGAATTATTCATTCTTCAACTCTTTAACATATCCTATAGCGCTGGCGACAAATATGACCCTACAGATTCATGGCTCCAAAGTCGAGAAAAACTATCAGGATGAAATTGCTGTATCATTTTCACTCTATAGGTTATTTTTAAACTCGTACCAAAAGTATATTTCATCTCCCCTTCCCCCCACAACCCCCTGTGGGAGGTAAGGTTGAACCCTGGAGAACTCCCCTGGTGCTGAAAAAACCGTCAGGATGAAATTGCTGTATCAATTTCACTCCCTAGGTTATTTGGAAACTCGTACCAAAAGGATATTTCACCCCCCGCCGCCAAATCCCCTTGGGGAGGTAAAGTTAACCCCTGGGGAACTCCCCCCGGGGGCTGAAAAAAACCATCAGGATGAAATTGCTGTATCATTTTCACTCCCGAGGCTATTTGGAAACTCATACCAAAAGGACATTTCACCCCCCACCCCCAAATCCCAGTGGGAAGGAAGGAGGACCCTGGGGAACTCCCCGTGAGTGTGTTTCCGAGCGATACGTGCAGTCAATTTCCTCCGTCGGTTGTCTGTTGAAGAACCTCATATCCTGTGGGGTAATGGCCCGGGCCAATCATTTTTCGTGGCCCTCGTCCCGATTCTCACACCCTCCCCCCTCCCCCCGTAGGTAAAGGGGGGAGGGGAGTTAATTTATTTGTTTGCATTGCAGGGAAATTGATCAGGTGGTCGCGTGTGTTGATTTCACTGAAGGGAAATGAGAAATAGATAGGAGTTGATTTTGTGTTTATTAGGTCATTCATATTTGTGTGTGGATGTTTATGAAAGTGGGAAATATATATAATAAGTGTTTTTTTAATTTATTCCAGTAATATTTCTGATTGTCATTACCCCTGAATTATTTGCAAATTTATTGCAAAATTCTGTTGTTGAAATGAATATGAGAAATAGATGAGAATTGGTTATGATTTTTTATATTGCACTAATATTTCTACATAATATTCTTCGTAATATATTTGTAAACATTGTGTTGTAAAATTATGTTGTGACAGTAAACTTTAATTCACAAGAAACAATTTTGAATTTGAGAAACCATCATTTCAGAAGAAATTCTTTTGAATCTAAGAATCATAAATTCAGAACAACTGACTTTCGGTTGAGAAATAATCAGTTCAGAAGAAATTCTTTTAGAATGTGAGAAATCATTAATTCAGAAAAAATCATTTTGAGTTTGAGAAATCTTTGATACATATCTGAAAAAAACTGTTTAAGAAATCACGTAATTCTCTTAAAAGAAAATCGTACTTTGAACTAAACAGCTGATTTCAGACTTCAGTAACAGAGAAAAACGTCCCGCCAGGGATGATTAGAGCCCGATATTTTGGAGCTGTTTAAACCCAGAATTTTTGGGACATGTCAATCAGAGCGAGTGTGTTAATGAAGTTTTCAACTTCCGCCCCCCTTGATTGACAGGCTTAACCGGGTGATGGACACTTCATTTGGGAATTATGCTTGCTGGGGAAAAGTGAATAATGCACGTATATGGTGTGTAAGTTCACACTTAATCACACGCACATACACACACACACACACACACACACACATATATATATATATATATATATATATATATATATATATATATATATATATATATAGAGAGAGAGAGAGAGAGAGAGAGAGAGAGAGAGAGAGAGAGAGAGAGAGAGAGAGAGAGAAAGCTTTCTGTTTGGTTTGACAAACTACATCACCCAGTTGAGCTTAAATCAATTTTTAAAGTCAATAAAGGAAGTCTGAAGGTCATAAACTGCAGGGGAAGAAGAGTACTAACGGCCACAGAGAGAGAGAGAGAGAGAGAGAGAGAGAGAGAGAGAGAGAGAGAGAGAGAGAGAGAGAGAGAGAGAGAGAGAGAGAAGAGCTCAAGGCAGTAAAATAAAAATAGATGGGAAATGTAACGGATATATATATATATATATATATATATATATATATATATATATATATATATATATATATATATATATATAGATAGAGAGAGAGAGAGAGAGAGAGAGAGAGAGAGAGAGAGAGAGAGAGAGAGAGAAAGAAAATGTTCAAGGAAAAAATAAAAATGTAAAGAAAATAGCAACAGTGAGAGGGAGAGAGAGAAATCTCAAGGAATAAAATAGAAAAAGGTTCAGGCTGGAGAGAGAGAGAGAGAGAGAGAGAGAGAGAGAGAGAGAGAGAATAAAAATGTACAGGAAATGAAAACGGGCAGAGTGAGAGATAGAGAAACCTCAAGGAATAAACGAGAAAAATTTTAAAGCTAAATTAAGAGAGAAAGAGAGAGAGAGAAATAGTTCCCTCTTCGGCCCTGTGACTTCAAATAGAATGGCTTTTAACGCTAATTCAGCTTAACTTTGCCTATTTCGGGTGATTACGAATCAATCTGAGAAACTCTTCCCCTTGCCGCCCCCGACCCCCAAAACTCGCATGAAGTTAGGAAAGCCTTCTAATGGCTGTAAATTATTAGAAGAGAGAGAGAGAGAGAGAGAGAGAGATTTGATGGTTTTTATATTCCACAATTTGAAATAATATTCATGTAGACCATTCTCACATTTAGCAGCTTTATGCTTATTATGTGTCTGTATAAGTGAGAGAGAGAGAGAGAGAGAGAGAGAGAGAGAGAGAGAGAGAGAGAGAGAGAGAGAGAGAGAGAGAGAGAGAGAGAGGCTGACGAAAAAGGACTATATGTATATCTGCTTATACAGTGAGTGTTAAAAACACTGGAAAAAGCTCACTAAATGCAGCGACCCCGACTAGGCATTCAGGTCAGAAGAAGACAATATATATATCGAGTATGTTTGTGTCCGTGTGTGTGTATGTGTGTGTGCATATTAGCAAGAGAGAGAGAGAGATAGAGAGGAAAGAGGAAGAGAGAAAGGGATAAGGAGAGATAGAGAGACAAAATGAGAGTGAGAGAGACAAAGAGAGATAGATAGACAGACAAAAGAAAGTGAGAGAGAGAGACCAAAAGAAAGAGAGAGAGAGAGGCAAAAAGAGAGAGAGTGAGAAAGGAACAAAGAGAGATTGAGAGACCAAAAGAGAGAGAGAGAGAAAAGGACAAAGAGAGATAGAGAGACAAAGAGAGAGAGAGAGAGAGAGAAAGGGACAAAGAGAGATTGAGAGACGAAAAGAAAGAGAGAGAGAGAGAGAGAGAGAGAGAAAGGGACAAAGAGAGATAGAGAGACAAAAAGAGAGAAAGAGAGAGAGACAGGGATAAAGAGAGATAGATAGAGAGGCAAAAAGAACGAGAGAGAGAGAGAGTGAGAGAGACTCAAACCAAACTTTTCCCCCGAGATCCTTACAAAGGAAGCGACGAGGCTTGTATCCTGTCGCTACACAAATCCCTCAAGGATAATTGCTTCCATTAACAACAGGCAAACTTTCCAAAAGAAAGCTAAAGTGATCCGATGGAGGACTACTCGGGGAGAGCGAGGCAGGAGAAAGTTCCTGCTGTTCGTCTCTCGCCTCAGGTGAAAGTGTTTTGGCGATGTTTTCTTCAGTGATGTGATGTTTGCTGAGAGTGTTGTCCTGAACTTCGTTTGAGAGTGGTGGATGTTGGGGGTTGTGATGTTTCCTGGTAGGGTTGTGATGTTCTGATGTGGAGGTTATGATTTTAGAAAGTGTTGTGATGTTCTGATGTGGAGGTTATGATTTTAAAAAGTATTGTGATGTTCTGATGTGAAGGTTTTGATTTTAGAAAGTGTTGTGATGTTCTGATGTGGAGGTTATGATTTTAAAAAGTGTTGTGATGTTCTGATGTGGAGGTTATGATTTTATAAACGTGTTGTGATGTGAAAGTTATGATTTTAGGAAGTGTTGTGATGTTCTGATGTAGAAGTTATGATTTTAGAAAGTGTTGTGATGTGCTGATGTGGAGGTTATGATTTTAAAAAGTTTTGTGATGTTCTGATGTGGAGGTTATGATTTTAAAAAAGTATTCTGATGTGAAAGTTATGATGTTAGAAAGTTGTTGTGATGTTGTACAAGAAGGTTTTTTTTTTTGTAAGGTTGTGATGTTTTGTGGGAATGTTGTGATGTTTCGTGTGAAGATAGTAATGGTTTTCTAGTTTTGTGATGTTTTGCATGAATGTTGTGATGTTTCGTGTGAAGGTTTTGATGTTTTGTTGGAGTGTTGTGATGTTTGTGTGAAGGTTGTGATACTTGTGTTAAGGTTGTGGTGTTTTGTTGGAGTGTTGCAGTTTATATGTAAAAGTTGTGATGTTTTTGGAAGGGGTATGATGTTTCGTGGGAGTGTTGTGATGTTTTACAAAAAAGGTTGTGATGTTTATCGTGAGTGTTATGATGTTATGTAAGAGTTCTGTGCTGCTTCCTTGAATGTTGTGAGGTTCCTTGAGGATGTTTTGATGTTCCATGCAAGTGTTGTGATGTTTTTGCGAAAGCATTGTTATGTTTATAAAATTGAATTGCCATGTTACCTTGGGAGCAGATTACCTATTGTTATATGAAAATACTATTGTCCCGGCTTTGTCTGTCCGTCCGCACTTTTTCTGTCCGCCCTCAGATCATAAAAACTTCTGAGGCTAGAGGGCTGCAAATTGGTGTGTTGATCATCCACCCTCCAATTATGAAGCATACCAAATTGCAGCCCTCTAGCCTCAGTAGTTTTTATTTTATTTAAGGTTAAAGTTAGCCATAATCGTGTTTCTGACAACGATATAGGCCAGCTACCACCGGGCTGTCGTTAAAGTTTCATGGGCCGCGTCTCATACAGCATTATACCGAGACCACCGAAAGTAGGACTCTTCAGAATGCTTTGCGAGGAGAGTATATCTCTCTCTCTCTCTCTCTCTCTCTCTCTCTCTCTCTCTCTCTCTCTCTCTCTCCTCCATAGGCTCTCTGAATTATACACTGGAAAAAATACATACAAACAGATTGCATTTTATATTGCATCGATAATATTCTCTCTCTCTCTCTCTCTCTCTCTCTCTCTCTCTCTCTCTCTCTCCTCTAGACTATGTATTACACTGGGAAAAATATATATAGAAACACATTGCATTTTATATATATATATATATATATATATATATATATATATATATATATATATATATATATATATATATATATATAAATGAACAGCATCTTCTTTTGAAGGTTGAACTTCAGGTCAGTGGCTTGTTTTATGAAAAATAATATAATAATAATAATAATAATAATAATAATAATAATAATAATAATAATGATGATGACTTGAATTTCGAGTCAATGGCCCCTGTAGTCTTGATCAACATGAATGGGATTTTATTTTATGAATAATAATAATAATAATAGCAGCGACCATTACGGTATAACAGTAATGCATAACAGATGCATTCCAACGAACGTTGGGCTCGTTTGTAACAACAAAAAATCGTATTTCCACCCAACTCATTCCTCAGTTCTGAAATTTCTCATTCTCCTTTTGAAAGTCAGGGTAAGTTGAATTGCAGTTTTCATTTCATTGCCTTGGGGTATTTTAGACTTCCAGGCGTCTGGGGGAATTCTGGTGTAAGAGAGAATTCCCCCCGCGGGAATTCTAACCCAGGCGAGTATATTAAACCTTTTGAATGAAGGTGGACCGGAAGTTGCTACAAAAAAAAAAAATATTCGGGGAAAATTTAGAATGAAATCAAAATGAATGTGGTTCACAGCACATATTTTGGTTTGAAATTTGTAAATGTTGTCTTGAGAAATAAATTACTTAAATATATACGGTAAATTAAAAATAATCATATATGTTAAAATATAACTGTGGGAAAACAGAGGACGAGAGAAAATTTCCCCTCATCTATCTTACCTCCTTAATAGACAAGATTTTAACCAGATTTAATTGAATCAAATCTGGATTTTTAACCAGATTTTACTTAATAAAAGGGAATAATTTCCCCTTTTCCATTTTACCCCTCGAATAATTAAGTACAGAATTTTAACCAGATTTATTTGAATAAGATCTGGAATTTGACCAGATTTATCTGGATTTTAACCAGATTTTACTTAATAAAAGGGACTAATTCCCCCTTTTCCATCTTACCACCTGAATAATCAAGTACAAGATTTTAACCAGGTTTAATTGAATAAAATCTGGAATTTGACCAGATTTAACTGAGTCAAATCTGGATTTTAACCAGATTTTACTTAATAAAAGGGACTAATTCCCCCTTTTCCATCTTACCACCTGAATAATCAAGTACAAGATTTTAACCAGGTTTAATTGAATAAAATCTGGATTTTGACCAGATTTAACTGAATCAAATCTGGATTTTGACCAGATTTTACTTAATAAAAGGGAATAATTTCCCCTCATCTATCTTACCCCCTGAATAAAAAAGAACAAGATTTCAACCAGATTCAATTGAATCAAATCTGGATTTTGACCAGATTTCACGGGATAAAATCTGGATTTTGACCAGATTTAACTGAATCAAATCTGGATTTTAACCAGATTTTAATTAATAAAGGGGAATCATTTCCAATTTTCCATCTTACCCTTTTATTGCTGTGCACACAGAGAGAGAGAGAGAGAGAGAACTGCTGCATACGGCGCGCTGTAAATCAAATAATGTATTCTAATCTTTTGTCAGTTTTACGTCAGCATATTCTTTCAGCGCTGAGTTCCAGAAATCTGAAAGATCTCTGTTTTACATTTTTGGCTTTTTCTCTTTATCGAGAAATAATCACCTTTTTTCCACTTCCCGCTTCGTTCTAGATATGTTTCTGGGACGCGTTTTTGTAAGTCTGAAGTCAGGGACTTTGTTGGTAAGTCCGGATAAGTGGAAGAAATCCGGATACCGGTGCGTCCATTACGTTATAAAACCTTCGCTTTGAAAAGGTTTCAGACGCATATTTCTTTTGTTTTTATTCTGCATATTCAGCACATTCCGCTTTTTATTATTCTGTTTATTTAGGAATTCATTTCTGCTGTTTACGGTAGTAATGCAAAGGAAATTATAATAACTTGAAAAATATTCTGTTTACTGAACATATTTTGCTTTTGTTTATATACTGTTTACTTTAACAGAACGGTCAACATGGCGGAGGTGGGTGGATATCGTCTCCAAATACGAACACCTGAGTTCGACGGGGATTTGTAGGTGGGAGCCGATATCCACTTATACCTCACTTGCTGGCCGTGTGGGTTAGTGCGTCCACTGTAGTCCTGAGTTCTTGTCCTTCGCTGGTTCGAGCCCACGGGACGACGAACTTATTATCAACTAAAAAATTCCCCTTCGGTAACATATGAAAATATATTTCCGAGGTAGAGCGAATTGGATATTGAAGGACGTTTGTAGCTTACTGATTATATATATATATATATATATATATATATATATATATATATATATATATATATATATATATATATATATATATATATATATATATATATATATTATATATATATACAGAAGCTCATCATCATTAAACGAATCGCCCACCAGCCACAGTAGGAATCCATCTTTCTTTTAACTACTACTGTATGTCTTCCGTGGTCGTAATCTCATCAAAAAAAAAGGAAAAAATATGTCGGCTCGAATAATTATGTAGATGGAAAAATCCAGGCCACCGCGAAGTGTACAATTTCATTAGGATCTTATTAAAAGCGAAGTTTCCTCCTTCTGCCGACAACGGCGCCATTTTGAGGAATTGTCTTAATTAGATTTTTCCGGCTCTGAAGCCTCTTGGATGGAATCACCTTTGCCGCTTCTTCTTCTTCTTCTTCTTCTTCTTCTTCTTCTTCTTCTTCTTCTTCTTCTTCTTCTTCTTCTTCTTCTTCTTCTTCTTCTTCTTCTCCTCCTTCTTCTTCTTCTCCTCCTTCTTCTTCTTCTTCTTCTTCTTCTTCTTCTTCTTCTTCTTCTTTTCATTTTTCTTATTTTTCTTCTTCCTCTTCATCTTCTCCTCCTCCTCCTTCTTCTTCTTCTTCTTCTTCTTTTCATTTTTCTTATTCTTCTTTTTCTTCTTCTTCTTCTTCTTCTCCTCATTTTTATTCTTCTTCTTCTCCTCATTCTTCTTCTTCTCATTCTTCTCCTCCTCCTCCTCCTCCTCCTCCTCCTCCTCCTCCTCCTCCTCCTCCTTCTTCTTCTTCTTCTTCTTCTTCCTCTTCTTCACGCTGCTGTCACCATTCCCTCTTGACCTTTAAGAGGGAAAAGAGGAAGCTACGTTGTAAGATCCTCAGTGGCGAAATAAAGATTACCAAGATTGATAAAGGTCAAAAGGTCAGGGTCCTTGAGAAAGGTCGCGGGTGTGATAGAGGTGAATTTTAAGAAATCCAGAGCACGGCCGTTGAGGGAATAATGTGGAAGCTACAACTGTGGAATTATGCTTGCATTATGGTTAATTACAAGATCCTTCAAATATACTCTGAGTATATTTGAAGGACATAGGTTAATTATATAAAGGTGCACTGTAGGCATTACTTGAGGTGCTTTGCAGCGTCCCCTAGGCCCCTAGCTGCAACCCCTTTTATTCGTTTCTTTTACTGTACCTCCGTTCATATTCTCTCTCTTCCAATCTTACTTTGCACCATTTCATGCAATGCTTTTATCATTCAGACAAACCCTGTATCTAATTCCTTTTTATTCCTTATTTCTCTCTCTCTCTCTCTCTCTCTCTCTCTCTCTCTCTCTCTCTCTCTCTCTCTCATTTCCAGTTTCCATTGAGGGCGTTTGTCGCCGTTTATGCTTTCTCATAATCATAATTTCACTATTTTTTCTATTTAGTCTAATTCCTTTTTATTCCGTATTCTCTCTCTCTCTCTCTCTCTCTCTCTCTCTCTCTCTCTCTCTCTCTCTCTCATTTCCAGTGTCCACTAACGGCGTATGTCGCTGTTTACGCTTTCTCATAATCGTAATTTCACTATTTTTTCTATTTTATTCTTCCTCTCTGTGTGAGCTTGATAGCTCTGCGCATGAGCAATAGAGGCACTTATTCGGTTTTATTAAGACTTTGCTATTTCTTCCTCCGTCGTTTTCAAAGACTTTTTTTCAAGTCTTGACCATTATCTTAATTTTTATCGTCTTTTCCGTATTGTTTGTTATTTTCCTTATTCCTCTTTCCTTTGTTTTCAGGATTTTTGGTGGAAATTTAGAGAATGTTTCAGTAAGGTATTTTAGTTATATTGCATTTTTATCTCGGTCTCTCTCTCTAAAAATTTTTCTTTGTATATATATATATATATATATATATATATATATATATATATATATATATATATATATATACACACACATTTATATATACACATTTATATATATATATAAATTTCTTATTCACATGGGGATTGAACTTGTGTGGTTCAGTAGCAGCGCTCTGGCCTTTCAAATGAAAAGACCTGGTTTACATTTCTGATCCTGATATGAGTCAGAAATTTATTTCTGTGAAACACGTGCTCATGTGTGAATAGTTTTTTTTTTTATATATATATATATATATATATATATATATATATATATATATATATATATATATATATATATATGTAGATAGATAGATATATTTTTGTTGGTTCTCTATTTCTGTCAAGAAATATTGTCCGGAAATCTTGGTTTTTAAGTCTTCTACTGTATAAAATCAATTTTTTTTTTTTTTTTTGCGTTTGCCTATCGTTAATATATGATAACCTCACCAGACTACAATAAATTATTCGCGCCACTGTTACATAACTCCTGCATGACCATACCACCTTGAAAGCGAAGATAAGTAATGTTGGGTGGTCTGCTCAATACTTGGATGGGTGACCGCTCAGATGTCACGAGTTCGCGCCTCCCCCAGGGCGATGAAGAAATCACTGGCTCTGTATGATGATCGGTTACTGCCGCAGTGTTGGGGAAGTCTGCTGCGGTGGGAGGTTGAAACCGACAAGCTTGAATTTCAAGTCAGTGCCCACTTTGGTGGGCTTGTTCCATGTGAATAGATTTCATCTACCAAAATAATAATAATAGTAATGATAATAAATAGAAATACAAATTAATTATTGGTTATTTTGTATTCTTTATTAATTTTAGTTCACTCATTAATCTAATTACCTTCTTGTCCGTGTTTCTCCTACGCACAAACCGCATTCCAGCGGACCTACTGTGCGCATTTCCCAAATACACGAAAATAAAAAGAAAATTCACCTGAGGTCACGTGGTCAGTCTTGCTGTTCCAATACTGCCTTAATTGCATGGACGTCTTTTTGAAGATTGCATGGCAATAAATTATGCAAGATATGATTACGATTTCATGTTGCTTTTACAGATAACGGTGGCGTTATTCAGGAATAACGCCGGCAAGATTATGCGTTCAGATCGGGTTTTGTTGTGTAATGTTCCATTTGTTTTTATTGAAGTCATTCGCCCGAATTGACGTTTGGTGGTTTTTGTCAGAGTTTGCGACATTGGAAGGGAGGACTGAAAAATAGATGTTTGCAAAAGTAAGGACAGTATTGAAGAATATGATAGATATAATTTGGGATTGTGCGTGTAAGTGTATTACAAAAACAAAGACAGTATTGTGGAAATATCACACATATAATTGAAGAATGTGATAGATGTAATTTGGGATCCTGTGTGCAAATGTATCACAAACGTAAGTAGAATATTGCGAAATATCACAAACACAGTGTGGGATTTTGTGTGCAAACCTATTATAAAAGTAAGGCCTACATCGTAAAATATATAAAAAAAAACATATGTCGGATTCTGTGTGCAAGAATATTACAATGGTCAGGACATTTTGTGTAATTTAAAAGTTTATAATGTGGGATTCTGTATTCAAATGCATTACAAACGGAAGGATTTTGTAAAATATAGTAAATATAATGTGATATTCTGTGTGAAAAAGTTTTACAGACGTAAGGCCTATACTGTAAAATATAGAAAAATATGGTGCGGGATTCTGTGTTCAGATACATTACAAATGTAATGAATTTGTAAAATATAATATATATGATATGGGATTCTGTGTTCAGATGCATTACAAACTAAGGACGTTGTTGTAGAGTATAAAAAAATATAATGCCGTATTCTGTGTTCAAATGTATTACAAACCCAATGACTATATTGTAAAAAAATATATATAGTCACTGGGTTTGTAATACATTTTCACACAGAATACGACATTCTATTTGTTACACTCTACAGTAATGTCCTTAGTTTGTAATGCATCCGAACACAGAATCCCATATTATATTAATATTGTTATATTGTAAAAAATATAACAAATGTAATATGGGATTCTGTGTCTTTTGTGAAACAGAAATATCCTGATCATTTCTCCGTCAATAAACCTAGGTCATGTCCTGAGCTAAATCAAGGAAATGTTTAAAATAATGATATTTCATTTCTCTTCATTAGTTAGGATTAGGAATAACTAAGCTGGCGCTGTGTTTTAGAAACAGGAATATCTACTTTCTTTGAAGGTTCTCGGGGGAATATTTATGAAATAATAATATATAAAAGCGCAGGAATTTTTATTTTGCTCGTGGTTGTAATTTTTATTTTCTTGAATTTCTGGTTTATGATAGTCAATAGTGATATATATCAGACAATGAGCAATATATATATATATATTTGAATTTTTTTAATGTTATTTTTTTATTTTTGGTTTAATATTTTAAAGTATAGATATACAATGTTAAAAATAATTATATATATATATATATATATATATATATATGTGTGTGTGTGTGTGTGTGTGTGTGTGTATGAGTATACACACGTATATAAACAAATACATACAGATATATGTATATATGTGCATATATATGTATATATATATGCATACATATCTGAACCTATGCATAAGAGGCCTTTGGCTTTTGTAAACAAACATCTCAAACAACCTAATTAATCTCACACTCCAAACTCCTTAATTATTTTATAACTCCATTTATTAAAAAAAGAAAGTAAAAAGAGCGTTGCTTGCTTGCATACAATCCGCTCTATAAATACAATCAAAATGAGACTCTCATATGAGTATACAAATAGATCGAATATCTACTCCATTTCAGGCGAGTCAGTGAATATTTCAAATCACTTTGCAATGCGATCCGCATCGCTCACATATCTTTCATTCCTCCCCCTCCCCCCTCCCCTCTGCCCATGGACCACCCGAAATTCGAAGCACAGGCAAATTGAAGGTTGACTTTCCATCAGTTGAGAATTCGCACCCGGAGTTGATTGAATGGCAATTGAAGTTTGGGATCGAGAACTGGGAAATGATAATAAGTCGGTGGGTTTGCTATTGTTTTTGTAGAGGCTCTGGTGACTGCATTGAAGTGGGTCTGGTGTCTTTGAACCCAAAGTTAATTCAAGGTAAAATAATTGATTTCTTATTTTTTTCATCCTTCTTCTTCTGACCTTGGTTCCTAGTCGGGGTAGCTGTTCTCAATAACTACATGAAAATGCAGCTGATGTTTTTAAACCCAAAGTTAATTCAAGGTAAGACAACAGCTGATTTCTTCTTTTTATCCTCCTCCTCCTCCTCCTCCTCCTCCTCCTCCTCCTCCTCCTCCTCCTCCTCCTCCTCCTCCTCCTCCTTCTTCTTCTTTAAAGCTTGATCCTTGGTCGGGATCGCTGCGTGAAACTGGGTCTAATGTCTTTGAATGTAATGTTGATTCAACGTAGGGTAACAGCTGTCTCAGATAACAACTGTCTTCCTTTTCTTCCTTTCTTCTTCTTCTTTTTCTTCTTCTTCTTCTTCTTCTCTAAAGTTTGATCCCCGGTCGGGGTCGTTGTTTTTGATGCCTACCTGAAAATGAGTTTGGTTTCTTCAAACCCAAAGCTAATTCAGAGGTACAGCAATTGATTTATTCCTCCTTTTCTCCTTCCTCTTTTTCCTCTTCGTCTTCTTCTTCCTCTTCTTTAAAGCTTGATCCCTGGTCGGGGTAGCTGTTCTTAATGACTACATGAAAACAGTTTTGATAACTTTGAACACAAAGCCGAGTCAAGATCAGACAACTGATTTCTCCTCCTCCTCCTCCTCCTCCTCCTCCTCCTCCTCCTCCTTCCTCTTCTTCTCCTTCTTCTTTAAAGCTTGATCCTTGGTCGGGGTCGCTGTTTTTAAGTAGCCTTCTCCAGCTGTTTCTATCTTGAACGTCTCTTCTCATTTCATAATTGGTTTTGGCGGATGTTTTAATGGACATATGCCCTTCCTAACCCCAACCCTCCTCATTTATCTCTTATGCGATTATCATAACTAGATTATTCCTCGTTAATTGAAAAGAATAATTATTGTATTGTCTATTTCGTACAATATATCACCACATAATTATCTGGAAAAGTATAAAGGTTTCCTGTTGGTCTTATAATCTCTCTGTTTTTGTTTCTGTAAATGACAGGAATGAATCCAGGGAACCTTTCCCATTTCACTTTTTCCTTTCGGCTTTCTCTTTTATTACCTTTTACTTTCACCTTTTCGTTTTTACTTTTCTACTCCTGCGTTTTCCTTTTACCTTTTTTTACTTTCATCTGTCACTTTCAGTTTCACTTTTTGGCTTTTGTTTTTTGCCTTTTACTTTCACTTTTATATTTTTACATTTTACTTTCACCTTTTTTTTTTACATTTTACTTTCACTTTCACCTTTTTCTTTTACATTTTACTTTCACCTTTTCTTGTACCTTTTACGTTCACCTTTTACTTTGGTTTTCCTTTCACTTTTTACTTTCACCTTTTTCTTTCAACTTTCCCTTTCACGTTTCCCCTTTCAACTTTCCGTTTCACCTTTCTGTTTCATCACTTTCACCTTTCTTTTTCACCTTCCACTTCCACCTTTCTCTTTCACCCTTCACTTTCCACCTTTCTTTCACCTTCCATTTTCATCTTTCAATTTCAACCTTTCTTTCACCTTCCGCTTTCACTTTTCACTTTACCTTTCAATTTCCATCTTTCTTTCACCTTCCACTTTCACTTTTCACTTTCACCTTCATTTCCATCTTCAACCTTTCTTCCACCTTCCAATTTCACTTTTCACTTTTACCTTTTCAATTTTCACCTTTCTTTCACCTTCCACGTTCACTTTTCACTTTCCAACTTTCAATTTCCACCTTTCTTTCACCTTCCACTTTCACTTTTCACTTTCACCTTTCAGTCTCAACCTTTCTTTCACCTTCCACTTTCATCTTTCAATTTCAACCTTTCTTTCACCTTCCACTTTCACTTTTCACTTTCAACCTTTCTTTCACCTTCCACTTTCACTTTTCACTTTCCACCTTCCACTTCCACCTTTCCCCTTTCACTCTCACCTCCTATCTCCGTGGGATCAGGGCGGGATTTTTCGAGAACCAATACAATTCTCTCATATGTTCATCCGGAGAGATCATCAGTTCATGCCACTGTGGGGGAGCCTTCATATATCTTCCGCGTCATATTTTTTGGATAGGGTTTTTTTTTCATAACGCCTATGTGGTTTTGTAGGAAATTACTTCCGAGGTTTTTTTTTTTTTTTTAGATTAAGGTGCGATGGATTAGGCTTTTGGTGATGGAAGAGGGATGTCAGTGATGAGGTTTTTTGTTTTGTTTCTCTATTTTATTTTATTTTTATTTTTACTATTTTAAGTATTCAAATATTTTTTTTATTTTAAATTTTTATTTTTTAAATATTCAAATTTGTTTATTATTTTTTTATTTATCTTTAAATATTCAAATAATTGTTTACTAATTTTTATTTATACAGTATATAGTATATATATATATATATATATATATATATATATATATATATATATATATATATATATATATATATATATGTGTTTAGTATATAGTTTGATGTGCATTCAACATTCCGTACATTGTGGCCTCATTATGTTCCATTGCCGCTCGCACCAGACACCACCACTGCAGGTTGCTTTAATTTAATATAGTTTATAAGCACCAAAATACGTATTCAAAGAGAAATCCTTAACTAACTTCCCTTCATTGTAAGGTTCTCAAAGTCTGAAACTAATAGGCCCTAAGATATTTTAAATCGCAATTTCCTGTTTCCACATAATAATTTCTTAGGCATAAAATTGTATTTTGATGATTTCCTTTCATTTTTATTTATATATTAATTAGTTCTTTTGTGTTTTTTTCTTTTATAATAATTTATTTCTTCTTCCTGTGTTGCCAATTACCTTTTGTTACTTCTTTCAACTGAGCGCCATATTCTTTGGGTAATTGAATTTCAAGTCAGTGGCCCCTGTGGTGGGCTTGTTCCATATGAATAGGCTTCATCTTCAGAATAATAATAATAATAATATTCTTTGCAACTTTGAATTTCAAGTCAGTGGCCCCTGTGGTGGGCTTGTTCCATATGAATAGGCTTCATCTTCAGAATAATAATAATAATAATAATAATAATAATAATAATAATAATATTCTGTAAACGTTGAGTTTTCAGTAAAGAATGTCTTGTTCTATACAATGATTCAAGTTTCAGAATCCAGAATCACGATTCCTGATTCTTTGGAACTAATCTCAAGTCAGTACACACTCACATTTTGTTCCATAGCACAAATTCTTCCCCAGCGAGAATGAATAATAATAATAATCGGTCATAATAAGCAAAAATAATAATTTTATTTTTGTTATTCTTTGCCTTTGAAATTTCAAATCTTGGCCCTGGGAAGGCTTGTTCTCATTGTCTATTCAGCTTAATAATAATAATAATAATAATAATAATAATAATAATAATAATAATAATAATAATAATAATATTCTTTGGAACTTTGAATTTCAAGTCAGTGGACCTAGTGGTGGGTGGGCTTGTTCAGCACCATTTATAATAATAATAATAATAATGATAATAATAATAATAATAATAATAATTAACTGTAAAAGTGGAGTTTCGTAAAGAATGTCATACAATGTTGAAATTTATCCAGAATCAACTCCTGAGGAAGTTTCTCAATCTACACACATTTCAAATTCTTATGGAACATAGCGTCGGTCATCAAAAGCAAAACTTTTTATTTTTGGTTCTGCCTCTGAAATATTTAAATCTTGAGGGAGAGAGAGAGCCCTCATTGTCTATTCATAGAGCAAGAGAGAGAGACGCTTTCGGCAAAAGTTCTGAGGCTTAGCGAAAGTTCCCGCCAGGCGAACCTTTTCGAAATTTATAAAAGGAAGTTTGTGTAGTTTTCTTTATGGAAATTGCGTGTACTTATTCATTAGGGGAGAGAGAGAGAGAGAGAGAGAGAGAGAGAGAGAGAGAGAGAGAGAGAGAGAGAGAGAGAGAGAGAGAGGAGAGAGAGAAGTTTCTGTCTGACAGACGAAACTTTTCGAAATTCACAAAAGGAAGTCTCTTTTTGCAAATTGCATACTTGTTCATTAGGAGAGAGAGAGAGAGAGAGAGAGAGAGAGAGAGAGAGAGAGAGAGAGAGAGCCTTTTTACGAAAGTTTCTGTCAGACGAACCTTTTCGAGATTCACAAAAAGCAAGTTTCTTTATGCAAATTGTATACTTGTTCATTGAGAGAGAGAGAGAGAGAGAGAGAGAGAGAGTTAGCAGTTCCATCAGCTGAAGGCAAACATGCCCATCTATCAAAATATGATGTAAATAATGCTTATAAAGTTTGTTTTCCCAATTTTAAATTTTTGTCCCGCATTTCAAAAATAATAACGTACTAATTTTCATGGAGCCTTTTTGTAAACTTCAAAGGAAAATTCTGCACACTGAATAGTGTGGTTTGTTTGTGCTGTGATATTCGTTAGTGGAAGTTGTTAGTGCTTTGGTACAAAGCAGCTCTTAGGTGTGAGTTGATTTCGTTTGTCTGCAGTCATCCAAAATTAACTGAAATTGATATTGGCTCAGTAAGTTAAACTCTGTAATAATATAGAACCTTTCTCAGAATTAAGGAATAAAGAAATAAGTGCAATTGTTTTGTAAAATTCATGACAGTAATTGTGAAAATAAGGGCTATTTGAAATACAAATAATTTGGACAAGTTAGTCCTCGGCGTAGATTACTACAGACGTGTAACGCCAGATAATAAGCAAATCAATCAATAAGTATTTTTGCAGCCCTGTAGCCTCAGCATTTTTCATTTTATTTCAGGTTAAAGTTAGCCACGATCGTACTTCTGGCAGCGCAACAACGCAGGCCACCACGGCCGGCTGAGAGCTTCATGGGCCGCGGCCCATATAGCATTATACCGAGACCACCGAAAGATAGATCTGTTTTCGGTGGCCTTGATTATAAGCTGTACAGAAGACTCGATTGCGCCGAAGAAACTCCGGCGCATTTTTTACATGTTTATTATATTTCCAAAACACAACGGGATTTTGATTGAGATTTTATAAATAAAGAACTGAAACTGGAGTGCGGCGGATTTTTAGCATGTTTATTATGGAATTTTCCAAACATTCAACGGTTCCATATTTTTTGATTGATGTGTATTTAATATTTTAGTGGTGTTTTGGGGCACTGGGCGGATTTCTTGTCTCATTTTTCTTACAGAAACTAATAATGGCGATTTTATACACAATAGCATCTTAAAAAGATCATGATATTTCACTGTATGTATATAAGAATACCCCCATCTCATATATGCATACCCCTGAGGGGGGCGTGTTGTGCCACCAGTCCTCCTCACGCAATGCACTGTAGGTATTACTTAAGGTTCTTTGCAGCGTCCCTTCGTCCCCTAGCTGGAACCCCTTTTAATCCCCTTTACTGTACCTCCGTTCATATTCTCTTTCTTCCGTCTTACTTTCCTCAAGCCTCTCCTAACAGTTGGTTCATAGTGCAACTGCTTTGAGGTTTTCCTCCTGTTACGCCTTTCAAACCTTTTTATGGTAAATTTCCCATTTCAGAAATGAATGACCTCGTAAGGCCCAGCGCTTGACCTTTGGACTGAATTTTTATTTTGCCTGTTTTCTTCATATATTTGTTGCCTAAACTAATAACGGCGATATTATACACAAGAGCATTTTAAAAGGAAGAGAGTAATTCACTTCATGTATACAATGACAGCCATCTGTATATATATAAATATACATACATATAATGTATATATGTATACATATATATATACATATACATATACATATACATATACACACCCATGCAAATCTTTTCTTCGCAATGGCCCGACCACCCGCGATCAGCAATATTAATTTTATATCTCTCTCGGCGTCAATCGACCCCCGTCGCCCCATAAAAATTAACAAGTTATGGGGCCAGATTCTCCTCTTCCGGGACCTATCAGCTGGGTCGTTCTGGGGCGCTGGAATGGCCACCATTGTTATTGACAATGAAAATCTTTATGGGCGCTGGCTTTTTCCTGTTATTGACTCGTGCCTGTTGTTACGAAGTGAATGTGAGGTCTGTTGCTTTTTGATGTGGTACTCGGAGGAGATAACTCTGTCAGATGGATTGTTGTTATTATTATTATTATTATTATTATTATTATTATTATTATTATTATTGTTGTTGTTGTTGTTGTTTGTTGTTGTTGTTGTTCAGAAGATGAACCCTATTCGTATGGAACAAGCCTACAGGGCCATTGACTTAAAATATTATTATTATTATTATTATTATTATTATTATTATTATTATTATTATTATTATTATTATTATTAGGTGAACTTATTCATTATGGAACAAGCATGAACCCAATTCTTTTAACAAGTTATTATTATTGCCATTGACTTGAATTATTAAAATTATTATTATTATTATTATTGTTATTGAATTATTATTAGAACAATTACAGGACCAATGACTTGAAATTAAAAATTATTATTATTATTATTATTATTATTATTATTATTATTATTATTATTATTATTATTATTATTATTATTATTAATCAGAACATAAACCCTATTCATATGGAACAAGCCCACCCCAGGGGTCATTGACTTGAAATTCAAGTTTCCAAAGATAGATCTGTTTTCGGCGGCCTTGATTATACGCTGTACAGAAAAGTCGATTGCCCCAAAAGAAACTTCAGCGCATTTTTTACTTGTTTTTATTTTGGCGACAATTCCAGTCCACAAAATTCTTAAGAAACTTTAAAATGGAGCGCGTGCCTTCCGCCCATATTTTCAAGAGCAAGTGATTTGCCTCTTTCGAGATGAATTTTGTCATTTTCGTGGGCGCCTGTCAGAATGGCGGGCACGCACGGGCATAACGTATAAAATACCCGAATCGTTCTCTGCAGTTTATGAGAGAACTTTACCTATGCGTTTGCGTGTTCTTAGACCATTTGGTATTGTGGTGATTGGGAGAGGGGGAAGGAGGGATTGGGATTACGGATTAGGGGTAGAGATTAGGATTAGGATCCCGAATACCTGCATCTCGTCAGCACTGACTTGTTGGTGATGACCTGCGTTTTTGTGACGCCTATACATTTCTGAAATCAATCACATCTCGTGGACATGTTTAGTGTCTGTACGATGTTTCTTTTAAGAGTACTTTCTCTCTCTCTCTCTCTCTCTCTCTCTCTCTCTTCTTTACCTTGACTGCAAGCGGGTCAAAGTGAAACATGAATAGATTGACTGAATCGTGAGTTGTATGTTACCTAGAGTTCTCTCTCTCTCTCTCTCTCTCTCTCTCTCTCTCTCTCTCTCTCTCTCTCTCTCTCTCTCTCTCTCTCTCTCTCTCTTATTGTAAAACAACCAAGTATTCAAAGACAAAAATGTTCAGTTATTTTAAACTGATACAGTCGACCGTAGGTTTATCAAATTATTTCCGGTGATCGCCAGCGCATTTTTAGAGAGAGAGAGAGAGAGAGAGAGAGAGAATGTCTCTCAATACTAGCAATATTTAAATTATTGTCATTACACCTTGCAATTATCATCGCTCTATAATTTGCATTTTGGGTCAAAATATTCCGCCGATCTAGTCTGCTTTCAGGCGAAACGCCGAACAAAACCCGAAAACAAAGGAAGGTCGGCGAGCGAAAATACCGCGGCTGAATAATGGCCACGTCGAAGGTCAAGGTCGCGGGACGTTCCCGCTGACGTACGTGATGCTACTACGCCATCAAGGTAAAAGATAATTTGGCTTCATTGTCGTTCGTCGCTTACTCTCGCGCGGTACCGCTGGAGGAGAGTTGCTGCGCAGCCTGTATTAGGACGCAGCCTGTATTAGGACGAAGCCTGTATTAGGACGGAGCTTGTATCAAGACGTAGCCTGGGTTAAGACGAAGCCTGTATCAGGACGAAGCCATTATCAGGACGTAGCCTATATCAGGACGCAGCCTGTATCAGGACGCAGCCTGTACCAGGACGAGGCTTGTACCAGGACGTAGCCTGTATCAGGACGTAGCCTGCATTAGGACGAAGCTTGTATTAGGACGTAGCCTGTATCAGGACGTAGTCTATATCAGAACGAAGATTGTATTAGGACGTACCCTGTACCAGGACGTAACCTGTATTAGTACGAAGCTTGTATTAGTACGCAGCCACTATCAGGACGTAGCTTGCATCAGGACAAAGCCTGTATTAGGACGAAGCTTGTATCAGGACGGAGCCAGTATCAGGACGAAACCTGTATCAGAACGATACCTGTATTAGGTGCGCCCGTAAGATAACAGCGGTGCCCCGGTTTCCTCACCCCTCAAGCGGCGAAGAAGATCGACGCGCGATGGAGGTCAAGAGACCGATCGTGTGCGCCCTCTTCTTCGGCTTCACCTTCCTGATCACGATGATCGTCCTGATCACCTACTTCTCGACGAAGCGCTCGTCGGCGTCTTCTGCGCTGCGTTCGCCCGTGAACTCCTCCTCCTCCTCCAGATCGACGCCACTCTACCCTCTCAGGCCTAGGCCTACGACGCCCCGGGACTACGAGCGAGTCACTCCCTACTACTCCAGGAGACCGACGGAGGCCCAGCGGCCCACCGATTCCCCGGCGAGGAACGACCCCATCAGGAACCTGTCGGAGGAGGAACGACGGCAGTTCCTCTCGAAGTACCAGGACGATCCGCTGTACAAGGACGTCACGGAGATGCTGCACCGGCAGGAGCGCCGCGCCTCCATCTGCCTGCACAGGGGCAAGTTCAGGATCGTCAAGGAACTCGTCCCCTCCAGCGACTTATTCTACGAGTCGCTCGTCCCCAGCCAAAGGGTGTGTCTGCCGACTTGCAACATGTCCGACGGGCTTCACGGGAAGGCGTGCGAGACGGTGAGGACGGAACCGACGACCATTGCCGTCTACTTGTACGGGAATCCTAATTCGGTCCATCCTAAAACGGTTCCCTTGTCCTTCGAGGGGGAGAATTTAGTGGTGGGGTATATTGTGGAGGTGGACGCAGAGACGGTTTGTAGGTGCTTAGAATAACGGGAGATGTAGAAGCGTCTGCAAGTGTTTAGTTTCTAAGCTACTTCCCAGTTAATTTATGCAGTGGTAAAGGTCTACTTGTGATTTAGATATATTATACTATATATTTATATATATATTATATATATATATATATATATATATATATTATACTTTGTTTATTATATATATATATATATATATATATATATATATATATATATATACATATATATATATATATATATATATATATATATATATATATATATATATATATATATATATATATGTATATATTATACTTTGTTTATTTCGTGAAAATGATGATATATTTTAAATGAGACGGTGTGTAGATGCTTAGAGTAACAGGAGATGAAGAAGAGTCTGCAAGTGTTTAGTTTCTAAGCTACCTCCCAATTAATTTATGCAGTGGTGTAGGTCTGGATGTGATTTAAATATATTATACTATATATATACATTATATATTATACTATATACAGTATATATATATACATATATATATATATATGTTTATTTCGTGAAAATTATAATAGATTTGTTTATTTCGTGAAAATGATGATAGATTTTAAATGAGACGGTGTGTAGATGCTTAGAATAACGGGCGATGAAGGAAAGTCTGTATTTAGTTTCTAAGCTACTTCCCAATTAATTTATTCAGTGATTTAAATATATTATACTATATATACATATTATACTTTGTTTATTTCGCGAAAATTATGATAGAGTTTAAATGAGACAGTGTGTAGGTGCTTAGAATAACAGACGATGAAGGAAAGTCTGTAGGTGTTTAGTTACTGAATTTCTTCCAAGAAAAGAAAGTCTATAAACGTGTTTAGTTTCTAAGCTTCTTCCCACTTAATTTATGCAGTGGTGTAGATGTAGATTTTATTTAAAAATGCCATATCTTGTTTTGTTTATTTGTGTGAAAATGTTAATCGATTCTGAAATGCAAAAATTCAGTGATTTAATTGTGCCTCAGATCAGATTTTTAGAGAAGTGTTAGGTGTCCTCGTAACTGTGTTATTGTGGCAATAAAATATTTTAAAGATAGTTTTGTATCAGTCTTCAATACAGAAGTTCCACTTTTTAATGTTTTTTTTTAAGTTAAGTAGAAGCAGAATAACTTTGAAGATGTGACAGAGATTATGTCCAGTTCTGAGATGAAGTGTACATGTTTATGTGTCGGATTATTGTGTGTTTGTGCGTGCTTTGTAGTTTTAGTTTTATGTAAAAGAAAACTATTGTGCCGGCTTTGTCTGTCCGTCCACACTTTATTCTGTCCGCACTTTTTCTGTCCGCCCTCAGATCTTAAAAACTACCGAGGCTAGAGGGCTGCAAATTGGTATGTTGATCATCCACCCCCCAATCATCAAGCATAACAAATTGCAGCCCTCTAGCCTCAGTAGTTTTCACTTTATTTAAGATAAAGTTAGCCATAATCATGCTTCTGGCAACGATATAGGATAGGCCACCACCGGACCGTGTGGGTTGAACCCAGGGCTTTCAATTTAAAGGCAAAGGCATTGCCAACTGAACCATAAAAGTCATAAAAGAAGTTGGAACCTATGACCCATGTGGTTCAGTTGGCAGCGCCCTTGCCTTTCAGTTGAAAGACCTGGGTTCGATCCCTAGTTGAGTCAGAAGTTTATTTCTGTTCTACACGTGATTGTGGATATATTTATATGTATGTATATATGTATATATATATATATATATATATATATATATATATATATATATATATATATATATATATATATATATATATATATATATATATAATTATGTATATATATACACTTTTTCACACTTTTTCTTTGCTTTCTACGTTCAAAAAAAGCTAAAAGTTTAGACGCCAATGATAAAAAGGAAAAGATTATCAAAGATTATCTGTGCTTACCCAATCGAGTCA
Organism: Macrobrachium rosenbergii; assembly: GCF_040412425.1. Taxonomy (NCBI): domain Eukaryota; kingdom Metazoa; phylum Arthropoda; class Malacostraca; order Decapoda; family Palaemonidae; genus Macrobrachium; species Macrobrachium rosenbergii. The sequence continues at coordinate 89,587,940 of NC_089795.1, read as the reverse complement.
GACATACATGTAAGAAAAAATATATATGTATAAAAATATCCAAAACTCTCCTGCAAATCTGTTAATGCCTTTAAGCCTTCTCACTTCAAATCGCCATGGACTTAAAGGATTCCGTCACTTTAAAAAACTTTTATATATAATTTTTTTGTAATTTTTATTTTGGTGAGAATATGAAAAAAAATTATTTTTTGTGAGAATAAAAAAAAATAAAACAGTAAAATAAAAAACACTTCGAAACGTGGAAATTTGGAGAATTGTGTTCCTGCAGGTTACCTCTCTCTCTCTCTCTCTCTCTCTCTCTCTCTCTCTCTCTCTCTCTCTCTCTCTCTCTGGTTCTTAGTTGCACCTGCGAAAACCCAGTTTTCGGGAAGAGCGGTTCCTCTCTTTCTTTCTTTTTTTTTTTTTTTTTTTTTTTTTTGACATGGCCTGAAATTCGTTTAGGTCTTTAAACGCGCGTGTGTTTGTTTGTGTGTATATGTGTTTGTTTGTGCGTTTGTCTGTCCGTTATAGTGCGGTTTATAAGAATAAGTAAAAAATGCACCGAATCGAGTTTTCTGTACAGCGTATAATCAGGGCCACCGAAAATAGATCTATCTTTCGGTGGTCTCGGTATAATGCTGTGTGAGCAGCGGGCCATGCAACTTTAACCACGGCCCGGTGGTGGCCTATCCTATATCGTTGCCAGAAGCTCGATTATGTCTAACTTTAACTTTAATTAAAATAAAAACCACTGAGGCTAGAGGGCTGCAATTTGGTATGTTTGATGACTGGAGGGTGCATGATCAACATACCAATTTGCAGCCCTCTAGCCTCAGTAGTTTTTAAGATCTGAGGGCGGACAGAAAAAGTGCGGATGGACTGACAAAGCCGGCACAATAGTTTTCTTTCACAGACAACTAAAATCGACGTCACGGTATTTTAAACCTTATGAGAAGGTTCAAAAAGGCCATTATTGTTACAAATTAAAAAAAAAAAACTTAAAATTATGATAATCGTGACACGCACTAAGTGGCGTATTGATACAACGCCAATAACAATAAGTGATTACGTAGTATCATGACGTCATTCGTTAGCTCTGACTGACCCCCCCCCCTCCCAATTACATCCACCTACTAACCAGTATCTAACACCCCCTCCCCTCCTCCCCACGTCATGAAACCGGATAGGTGCCAAAAAAAAAAAAAAGGAAAATTGGCCCTTGAATAGTAATCCGGAACAGGATGTTTTTTTAGGAATTTCCGTCCACAATTCCATGCTTTGTTGTGATTTAAAACTCTCTCTCTCTCTCTCTCTCTCTCTCTCTCTCTCTCTCTCTCTCTCTCTCTCTCTCTCTCTCTCTCTCTCTCTCAAAAACATATATGAATATAGATATTAAACAAAATTTTTCCCTACTTCCTTTTACCACAAAGGTCATTAAAATCTCAGTGACCTTGGGTATATGCCTGACCACTCGCTGCAACGCCAGGAACCTTCCTGCGATGAATCATTAAATAGTGCATAAATTAACGTGCCTTCCGGTGCTGTCTCTATTGTTATTTTGATACCGAATCTTTTTATCTCTTTTTTTTTTGTGGATTTCAATAAACATTCATCTCTTTATATATTTATCAAGTTATTGTGATCATAATTATCGCCAATTTATCACTATTCCGTTTCCTAATTATAATAATTATTATCTGTCTCTTTATGTATACGTCTGACTCAGATTAGAAGTGATTCAGAGGACCCCCTTTTTTTAAGCGGACGAGTGACCTCAAGAACTTGAAAGCACTCGCAAGCATAATCAGTCAACGCTGTAAGAGACGTTTTGGTTCCAGTGTTGGTTCTTTAGAAGACTAGATTGGGAATCAGGAATTTTTCCTGCCAATATCAGTTTTTCAGAAGACTAAATTGAGAATCAGGAATTTTTCCGCGTGTTTATATACAGCATTATACTGAGAATACCAAAAAATAGATCTGTTTTCGGTGGCCTTGATTATACGCTGTACAGAAAACTCGATTGCGGCGAAGAAACTTCGGAGTATTTCTTACTTTTTTTACATTTTTTTGTATTCTGTACTATGTTATTCCTGCTCCAAAGTAAAAATTAAAAATAAAGCAAATTGGCAAAAAAATATTTAGTGAAATTTAATCAGTTTAAAACACGAAAGAAATTTTTAAAATTTCTCTCTCTCTCTCTCTCTCTCTCTCTCTCTCTCTCTCTCTCTCTCTCTCTCTCTCTCTCTGGAACTAAAATTATCAAAAGAGCAAGCAGAGGTAGATTAATAGTGCAAAAACTTTACCAGGAAAATTAAGGAAAGCACACAGGACATTAATCCACCAGTGTACCAGCTCATCTGAGGAACATAACAAGAGCGTAGATGTGTTTAAGAATAAGCTCGACAAATATCTAAGATGCAAGACCATCCAAGACTGGAAGATGCAAAATATACCGGAAGATCTCTCTCTCTCTCTCTCTCTCTCTCTCTCTCTCTCTCTCTCTCTCTCTCTCTCTCTCTCTCTCTCTCTCTCTCTCTCGTCCAAGAAATGAACCAGTGTGAAAGACGAAAGAAATTTAAACTCTCTCTCTCTCTCTCTCTCTCTCTCGTACAGGCAAATTGGCAAAATAATATTTAGTGAAAATTAACCAATTTAAAAGACGAAAGAAATTTACAGTAAAATCTCTCTCTCTCTCTCTCTCTCTCTCTCTCTCTCTCTCTCTCTCTCTCTCTCTCTCTCTCTCTCTCTCTCTCTCTCTCTCTCTCTTTGTGTGCAAAACTTTAATGGTTACCTTTTTTTCCTGGCGGCGCAATTTTCCAACTTCCCGAAGACACGCTTGAGGTTTGAGTTTGATGTTTGCAAAAGATATCGAAGTTTTGCTTGCATGCATTTCCAAGCAGGAAGTTGTCGAATGCTGTTTGGAAGTTTTTTTTCTTTTGAAGGCATAAAGTTATATTCTATTTGCATGCATGGGGCTTCGAGAGACAGTCTCTCTCTCTCTCTCTCTCTCTCTCTCTCTCTCTCTCTCTCTCTCTCTCTCTCTCTCTCTCTCTCTCTCTCAAATAAAAAGGTAAAATAATCTTTAGTGAAATTAAGAAACATAAAAGCGTTCTCTCTCTCTCTCTCTCTCTCTCTCTCTCTCTCTCTCTCTCTCTCTCTCTCTCTCTCTCTCTCTCTCGTGCAAATAAATACGTAAAATAATCTTTTGTGAAATTAAGGAACATAAAGAGTCTCTCTCTCTCTCTCTCTCTCTCTCTCTCTCTCTCTCTCTCTCTCTCTCTCTCTCTCTCTCTCTCTCTCAAATAAATCGTAAAATAATCTTTTGTGAAATTCTCTGTAGAGTCTCTCTCTCTCTCTCTCTCTCTCTCTCTCTCTCTCTCTCTCTCTCTCTCTCATTTTTTTACACCTGTCATAATGGTTACCTTTTTTGTATAAACTTGAAACAACAGAACTGAAATAATATCATTTATTCTTTCTTTGTAATCCTTCTAACTATGAACATTGCCGCTTGTGCAAGATTGCAAATGCTTGTTGCAAGTTTCAGTGACACTTTTTTTTATTTTACAAGGCAGCGTTTTTGCTAACTTAACTCAGCCTTTATCTTGCGTCTGAAAGCAAAAAGAAATGAAAGTTATAAAGTTTTATCGTAGATCTTTATGGAACTCTATAAAATATAAAATCTCACTGTGGAATTTCCAAAAGTGGGTAGGAATTTTGATCAAAATTAATGTCCATATTTTTTTCTTATGAGTTATAAATATGATGTCTGAAAATAATCCCAAAATCCTTTCGTCATTGTTACTGCAGATCACGTAAGTGAATATACAAAATAAATAAATAAATAAATAAATAAATAAATAAATAAAAATAAATTAAAAAAAGGTAGGCATCCACATCCCTTCGAAACACAATACAGTTTAAGCCGAGGACCAAACGCTGGGACCTACTAGGTCATTCAGCATTGAAAGGAAAATTGAGAGTAAGAGGTTAGGAGAGGGTGGAAAGTAAGGGCGAAGAAAGAATATGAATGGAGGTACAGTAAAAGGAATGAAAGGGGTTGAAGCTAGGGGCCGAAGAGGCACTACAAAGAACCTTAAGTGATGCCTGCAGTGCACCACGTGAGGTATACTTGACGGCACTAACCCCCCACCCCCTACACGGAGATCATTTCGAAGCTTCTTCGGCGGACAGAAAAAGTGCGGACGGACAGACAAAGCCATCAGTATAGTTTTCTTTTACAGGAAACTAATAAAAACTACTGAGGCTAGAGGGCTGCAATTTGGTACGTTTTATGACTGGAGGGTGGATGATCAACATACCAATTTGCAGCCTTCTAGCCTCATCAGTTTATAAGATCTGAGGGCGAACGGACAAAGACAGAAAACTAAAACGTTTTGCGCTAAAACTGCTAAGTATGAACTCACGCGAGGTATAATGAATACGTGCCGAGAAGATTGATAATTTAACTTGCACCATTAATTCAAATTTTCCTCCTCCGCCCGTAATGCAATACATATTTTACCGAGGCATAACACCGTTCATGATGAATCCCTCGGCTGTAAGTAATTGTTGAAGTTTCTCCTTGCAATTGATTGTTTGCAAAAATGAAATCGCTCTTAACTTTGAAGTTTTATTAAGGGTGTGAGTTGAGCATCGTCTTCATAATAAGTGATTGTGATTGTACAGTATATATACTAATTTGCATATCGACGCATATAATTAGAAATTAAAAACAAGGGTTTGTGATTATAAGGAATATTCGTATTGAAGAAACAAATCCACAGTTATTAATGGGTGCATATATTTATTCAAAGTGTCTTCTAGGGGTAACCCATATATTCACAAACAGATGTTTACAATGTACATCCCTCTTTTCGGGGTGTCCGCGCTGGTAACCCAAACTTAAACTTAACCAGTCACAAACAGATATTTACAGTGTACATCCCTCCTTTCGGGGTGTCTTCTGGCGCTGGTAACCCATCCGGGTACTTGCCAAACTTAACCAGTTACAAACATATTTACAGAGTACATCAGACCGTCTTATTGCAGTAATATATTTCGTAAAACACGGAATGTTTAAATTCGTTAAATGTAAATATAGAAATGTAAATAAACTATAGGAAAAAATCAGAATCCAATCAAAATTTCATTCTTTAACCATTATAAAAATCTCTCTCTCTCTCTCTCTCTCTCTCTCTCTCTCTCTCTCTCTCTCTCTCTCTCTCTCTCTCTCTGTCGTTTGCGTGTTATGAGTCACACAAACAACCTTTATTTTTGTAAAATGAGCTTTTTACAATATACTTTTCAATAAAGATCTATTTTGCGTGATTTTAAAATCTTCCATCAACAATAAAATACGGTCAGGAGGGCATTTCAGAAAATGCCGGGTATGAATTTTACACCTAGGGAGAGTTGGGCCGCGTGCTCTAAATTTAAGCATTATGGAGTACCTTAGATTTAAATGATTCTATCTTGTTTCTGAAAATCCGAATATTGAAGGTTAATTTACAATTTTCAGCAATTAAATAAATTCTGATGTCAGTTGAATTTGTTCTCAGATGTATAAGTGATTGAAATGATAAATAAGGTAATGTATCGTCATTATAGGAGAAAAATCAGTGTTGATTTCTCCCTAAAAAAACTGCCTTTTGAAAAAGTTTCTCTAATACAATGTAACTTTAATGGATGCTCCCTTAGCGGGTGCACTGTAGGCGGAAGGTCCTTTGCAGCGTCCCTTCGGCCCCTAGATGCAACCCCGTTCATTATAATAGCTGTTTCAACAGTATTTCAAGCGCTGAATGACCTCATAGGTCCCTGAGCTTGACCTTTGGCCTAAATTTTATATTCCAATTCCTATTAATGGATTATTCAAGTCTCATGTTAGTTATCTTTATATTATATAAAATTAATTTCGATACTCAAGTTCAGCACGAAAGGTTTAATAATCGACTATACGACGATCGCCAAATAAAAAAGTTATTGTTATGGCAAACTGTGTCGTGTGTCAAGCATATCTTAGTTACTCACAATAAAACACCTATATTTCGACACTTTCCAGACTTTTGCCACACCTAACCATTGTCTAATAGATTGGCATGTTATGGCTAAGTCTGCAGCCATCCAAATTCACAAGAATCTTAGTAAAACAGAGGTCAAAACCGACAAAAAGAACGAGGAAATGAATGGGCTAAGTAATCTGCCATTTTAGCGTAGTCCGACTTTAATTATAGTGGTTTTCTTTAAATGGTAAATTTTTCCGTTTTCTTTAAGGCCGGACAATTCACGGTCAGTTCACCCAAGCTATAGACTTTATATAGAAATATATAGCTGCTCAGAGGACCCTTGGAAGAGGAAAGTGGTCATAAGGAAAACTGCTAGCACATATTTAATCCCTTGGGATGCCGGAAATTGGAACAATAACGCCTTAGTTACTCTGTTTGTTGTTAATTCCTAAATGGCAGGATTCATGGGACTGCACTGCCAGGTTTTTGTACTGTTTTTGCAACGAAACAAACAGATAACAGTATTCAGAGTTTGAGGGGTGTGTTTGAGAAGATAAGTATCTATTCAAATGTCTGAAGTAGTTGCAGAGAAGACTGCCGTAGAATCTGTAGATGTATTTTAAAAGTTTATTAGAATTTAGATGTATTTGACCAAAGAGGCAGATTTGAACAACGCAAACGTTGAATGAAGTTGATACATTTACCCACTGACTGTTGGGAATATAAGGTTAAACTATATGAAAGTAATGCATGGCGTTAGGTATAATATTATTTCAGTAGATGAAACCTATTCACATGGAACAAGCACAGTAAAGGGGCCATTGACTTGAAATTCAAGCTTCCAAAGAATGTTGGTTTCAACCTCCCACCGCAGCAGACCCCACACAGCAGCAGTAACTGATCTTGGTACAGAGCCAGTGATTTTTCATCGCCCTTGGGGAGACTTGAACCCAGAGACATCTGAGTGGCATGCCACGACACTAACTACTTTACCAAGTAATGGAAGGCATATAGTCCAGGTTTGAGAAACAAAAGACGTGGACTCACACAGCTACAATTCAACCAAGACATTGGGTTTCATATTGTACATGTGCGTCTGTGGGATGTAAGGGAAACATTTATGACAAAAATTGCAAAGCTAAAGTTCCAATTATTATATGTTAAGGCATCAGTGACTACAATTATTTTAAGAAAAAAAAAAAGACACGTATCATCGAATACAATGTAAATCCTAAAATGATGAATTTTAAATATTATTTAGGAATAATGACTCATAAACAAAACCTTCGTTAGTTTTTACTCTGAGATGCCCATTTGTGTACTTAGCCGAGTCTCACTTTAAAATCCCATTATATATAAAAAAAAAATATTTTTTCATGAAAAAGATTTAATTTTGAAGGAATTCGTCTATACGTTCGAGTAAAACAGCATTTATGTTCAACTTGGCCACGCCCCTTTTTTACAGCTGTTTGACTTTAATACATTGGTAAGCGTGTTCAGGTCGGACCCCCGCCCCCTTCTTTTACAAGATCTAACAAGACCTTGGATGCAAACAGTTGCACTATTTTAGTTTTCTGTAAAAGAAAACTATTGAGATGGCTATTTTTCTGCCCGTATACACTTTTTCTGTCCGCCCTCAGATCTTAAAAACTGCTGGGGCTAGAGGGCTGCAAATTGGTATGTTGGTCATCCACCCTCCAGTCATCAAACATACCAAATTGCAGCCCTCTAGCCTCAGTAGTTTTCATTTTATTTAAGGTTAAGGTTAGCCATTATAGTGCTCCTGGCAACGATACAGGATAGTCCACCACCGGGCCGTGGTTAAAGTTTCATGGGCCGTGGCTCATACAGCATTGTAGCGAGACCACCGAAAGATAGATGTGTTGTCGGTGGCCTTGATTATACGCTGTAGCGGCTGTACGGAAAACTCGGTTGCGCCGAAGAAACTTCGGCGCATTTTTTACTTGTTTTAGTTAGTTACCCTGAAATAGGTTAGAATGATTTCTTTTTCTGTTAAACAAAAGTATTTTGTTCGATTTCCTTAGAGATATCTAACTTGATAGTCTCCGTGGGGGGGGAAGTGCCGTCACTGCACCTTATGCGGTGCACTGTAGGCATTACTCAAGGTTCTTTCAGCGTCCCTTCCTTAGGACCCTAGCTGCAACCCCCTTTCGTTCTTTTTACTGTACCTCCTTTCATATTCTCTCTTCCATCTTACTTTCCACCTTCTCCTAACAGTTAATTCATAGTGCAACTGCTTAGAGGTTTTCCTCCTGTTACACCTGTCAAACCTTTTCACTCTCAATTTCCCTTTCAGCGCTGAATGACCTCATTGGTCCTAGCGCTTAGTGTTCTGACTAATAATAATAATGATAAGAAGAAGAAGAAGAAGAAAAATAGTAAACAATATAATAATAATAATAATAATAATAATAATAATAATAATAATAATAATGAAGATGATGTGGATAATTTTGATTATTTTACAAATTACAAAAATCAAATTCACAAATAAAAAAAAAAAGTTTTCTTTTTCGGGGATGGGGAAAATCCCCGCTTCAGTTTTTGAAAAATTTGAAAAAATCAAGTTGATTTTTTCTCTGGAACGGCTCTACCGTGAGTATATATTGCGGCGGATGTTCGAGTGGAGTTGAATCCTCTAGTTTAGCCACTGAGGATCATCTCAAAACTATAAACAGAAGACAATGAAGGACTTACCTCCAAATGAGACCCAGAAGTCCCTTCAGGAAATACGGGACTCCAGTGATGTCGTGGGTCGCTGGACTCACAGCGAGGCGGCTGCTATGAAGGCCTCGCCCGAGAGAGGACAGGAAGGACTAATTCAAGGACTTCGCAAACGAGGCGGCGTCGGGTCAAGCCCAGAAGACGCAGAAGAAGAAGAAGAAAAACGCATCGAGGAACGAGAGCGGAGGAGGATGGAAGCGATGAGACGAGTCAAGAAAAGAAGGAAAAACGGTCCTCCAGCTTCTCGCCGTGGACTTTCGCCTCGCCGCCATCTTTCCGCTCCTCTTCCTTCTGGTTCCCTTGCTCGTATTTATCCTCCTCCTCCTCCTCCTCCTCCTCCTCCCAGAAGGAAACGGTTGCATGAAGCGGGAGCTAGAATTGGGAAGAACGGGCGGTCGGAGGAAGGCGATGATCAACCGGGAAAGAACATCGGCGGTAGATGGCAGCTGAGAATCATCGTCAGGAGAGTCTGCAATATCAGCTGCGGCCAAGCGTTGCTCACAAGCCCTTACGTCGTGATTAGCGAGGCTCAACAGGAGATAGGCAGGACTTCGGTGCGTCGCAACCTGGCGAGCACCACGGCCGTCTTCAATCATCGCTTCGTCATCGACTGCGACGGGTGGGTCCCCACCTTCACTCTGGGGCTGATGGATGCGAAGCTGTTGGCCAAAGACGTGCCGCTGGGCCAACTCCGCATCGACGTGTCACGCCTTCCGGTACCTGGGAAGGCGCCCGGGGATGTGGACGTCTACGGGGCCTTGTATGAGGACGCCCCGAAGACGGTCAACTTGTACGAAGTCAAGGAGCGTTTCGCCTATTTCCCGAGGACGGTGTCGGGATATTTCCCCATCGTCGAGAAACAGTCGGGAGGGCATGCAGCGATCTCCGCAGAGGCGTTCGTCACCCTCCAACTCCTGACGGCCCAAGAAGCTCGCCGCAACCCCGTTCAGGAGGGTGCACCCGTCTTAGGACACCCGCTGAATAGGATGCCCACCTTGAAGGTCCCCGTGAGTAATACGGGGAATCCCATCGGCTTCTTCCTTCAAGAGGGCGTGGAGAAAATCAGGACCGCAGTCGCCGTCAGGATGTACATGAAACGCTTGTGGATATGGCTGGGCGCCCTCGCCGTCTTTCTGGGCCGGATGGTCGTCTACAGGCTGCTGACGACGAATGATCTTGGAAGGAAAGTCACAATATTTGCAGTCCTGGCTGCCCTGTCTCTCCCCGCCCAGTACATCCTTAGGCGGTGGTTCTTCGTGAAGCAGGTCCAGCGGGCTTAGGGGTTGGGATTAAGAAATCTTAGATGGGGCATTTTGTACAATTCTTGTTTCCTTTTTACATTATGTATTTGGGTACTTGACATAGCCCATTTTTTTTTTTTTACAGTAAAATAGGGATTTTCCTTTGACAAGTTTTTTCGTTACACTGTATATTTACTGTTTATTTTAAATATTGTGGACTTTAGGAGTTGTATATTTCCTAAATAAATATTATCTAATAAATGTATGGATGGTTTTCATTACTTTTCTTTTCTTTTTTTTGTTTTGCCACTCATAATTAGCATTCTTTGCTACAGAGGCAGTTATGCTTTACGTTAACGCGATTAATCAGTGGGGAATTCTCTCTCTCTCTCTCTCTCTCTCTCTCTCTCTCTCTCTCTCTCTCTCTCTCTCTCTCTCTCTCTCTCTCTCTCTCTCTCTCAGACTGAGTTAAACACGACAAAACGTCTTATAGCGATTTAAAATTATCCTCTCTCTCTCTCTCTCTCTCTCTCTCTCTCTCTCTCTCTCTCTCTCTCTCTCTCTCTCTCTCTCTCTCTCTCAGACTGAGTTAAACACGACAAAACGTCTTATAGCGTTATCTCTCTCTCTCTCTCTCTCTCTCTCTCTCTCTCTCTCTCTCTCTCTCTCAGACTGAGTTAAACACGACAGAACGTCTTATAGCTATTTAAAATTATTCTCTCTCTCTCTCTCTCTCTCTCTCTCTCTCTCTCTCTCTCTCTCTCTCTCTCTCTCTCTCTCTCTCTCTCTCTCTCTCAGACTGAGTTAAACACGACAGAACGTCTTATAGCTATTTAAAAATCCTCTCTCTCTCTCTCTCTCTCTCTCTCTCTCTCTCTCTCTCTCTCTCTCTCTCTCTCTCTCTCTCTCTCTCTCTCAGACTGAGTTAAACACGACAGAACGTCTTATAGCTATTTAAAATATCTCTCTCTCTCTCTCTCTCTCTCTCTCTCTCTCTCTCTCTCTCTCTCTCTCTCTCTCTCTCTCTCTCAGACTGAGTTAAACACGATAATCTCTCAGACTGAGTTAAACACGACAGAACGTCTTATAGTTATTTAAAATAATCTCTCTCTCTCTCTCTCTCTCTCTCTCTCTCTCTCTCTCTCTCTCTCTCTCTCTCTCTCTCTCTCTCTCTCTCAGACTGAGTTAAACACGACAGAACGTCTTATAGCGATTTAAAATCATTCTCTCTCTCTCTCTCTCTCTCTCTCTCTCTCTCTCTCTCTCTCTCTCTCTCTCTCTCTCTCTCTCTCAGACTGAGTTAAACAAGACAGAACGTCTTATAGCTATTTAAAAGATCTCTCTCTCTCTCTCTCTCTCTCTCTCTCTCTCTCTCTCTCTCTCTCTCTCTCTCTCTCTCTCTCTCTCTCAGACTGAGTTAAACACGACAGAACGCCTTATAGCGATTTAAAATCATTCTCTCTCTCTCTCTCTCTCTCTCTCTCTCTCTCTCTCAGACTGAGTTAAACACAACAGAACATCTTATAGCTATTTAAAGTTATCCTCTCTCTCTCTCTCTCTCTCTCTCTCTCTCTCTCTCTCTCTCTCTCTCTCTCTCTCTCTCTCTCTCTCTCAGACTGAGTTAAACACAACAGAACATCTTATAGCTATTTAAAGTTCTCTCTCTCTCTCTCTCTCTCTCTCAGACTGAGTTAAACACAACAGAACATCTTATAGCTATTTAAAGTTATCTCTCTCTCTCTCTCTCTCTCTCTCTCTCTCTCTCTCTCTCTCTCTCTCTCTCAGACTGAGTTAAACACGACAATCTCTCAGACTGAGTTAAACACGACAGAACGTCTTATAGATATTTAAAATTATCCTCTCTCTCTCTCTCTCTCTCTCTCTCTCTCTCTCTCTCTCTCTCTCTCTCTCTCTCTCTCTCTCTCTCAGACTGAGTTAAACAAGACAAAACGTCTTATAGCGATTTAAAATCATTCTCTCTCTCTCTCTCTCTCTCTCTCTCTCTCTCTCTCTCTCTCTCTCTCTCTCTCTCTCTCTCTCTCAGACTGAGTTAAACACGACAGAACGTCTTATAGCTATTTAAAATTATCCTCTCTCTCTCTCTCTCTCTCTCTCTCTCTCTCTCTCTCTCTCTCTCTCTCTCTCTCTCTCTCTCTCTCTCTCTCTCTCAGACTGAGTTAAACTCCTTATAGCGATTTAAAATCATTCTCTCTCTCTCTCTCTCTCTCTCTCTCTCTCTCTCTCTCTCTCTCTCTCTCTCTCTCTCAGACTGAGTTAAACACAACAGAACATCTTATAGCTATTTAAAGTTATCTCTCTCTCTCTCTCTCTCTCTCTCTCTCTCTCTCTCTCTCTCTCTCTCTCTCTCTCTCTCTCTCTCTCTCTCTCAGACTGAGTTAAACACAACAGAACATCTTATAGCTATTTAAAGTTATCTCTCTCTCTCTCTCTCTCAGACTGAGTTAAACACAACAGAACATCTTATAGCTATTTAAAGTTATCCTCTCTCTCTCTCTCTCTCTCTCTCTCTCTCTCTCTCTCTCTCTCTCTCTCTCTCTCTCTCAGACTGACTTTATTTTTGCAGACATGATTAATTGTAAGAAAATCCCGGTGTCTAAAAAAATATTTTCTACTTTTCAATGCATTTTGATAAAAACATTGAAAAAAATTTTAAATAATTTTTTATTCATTTAGAAATTCGTATGATATTACAAGCACTCGGTTGTAGTAAATGTTAATTCCCTGCTGATTATTCTCGTTACCGTAAAGCTTAATTGCCCCTGGAACAAAGAATGGTAGTGAGTTGCTAAACAACAAAGTAAATAAAACTGGAAAAGTAATGAGAACTCGTACATACATTTTTATTAAATAACATTAATTTAGAAACTGTACAACTCCTAACATACAAGATTTAAAATAAACAATAAGTATATATGTATATATATATATATATATATATATATATATATATATATATATATATATATATATATATATATATATTTTATATATTTTACAGTTTTCTTTTACAGAAAACTAAAAGACAGGACTCTTGCCTAGGCCTATACCAGATTGTCTGTATCACATGAAATATATATATATATATATATATATATATATATATATATATATATATATATATATATATATATATATATATATATATATATATATATATATATATATATATATATATTTTTTTTTTTTTATTGTATGACCTGGACTCAGAACGTCCTACGAATGCCCTGCAGACCTAACAATAAATTTAATCAATTTTTTTTTTTTTTCTTTTTTGATAAGTGGAATCTCTTTCTGTATTTCCCTTGACTTCCTATATATATGTGTGTGTGTGTGTGTGTGTGAAATCATGATGAATTTAATACTTCATTCGCATGAATTTATACTTTTTCAGTATTTCCATTCCTTCAAAATTTCTTTGTAAAGTCAAGAACTTAAAAAAATCTTTCATTCAACAGATTAAAGAATATTTGAGTCTTTTTTCCCAATAGAGGTCATTCCAAACGAAAACCTGGGCTAAGGAAAAATGGGATTCAGTATAGAGGGCGCTGCTTGTCACCCAAGGACACTAAAGCAAGCCAGGAAGTTTCTAGTTACCACTCCCCTTTTATGGTCCATGGTTTCTCCAAAGAAGAAATGCAGAGGTTCATTGAAAACTACAGCCATTTTTTGCCTTTGGTTACATATGTTGGAGTAACTTGATAAAATGTTTTTGTTGCTTGTGGTGTCTAAATTTTAATTTCAATTGGATTAGATATTCCTGCAAATGCTGGTAAGGTGATGAGATTTCTAGAATTTTGTAAGGTTGGTTTAGTGGCTACTGAAATTTGTGGTTTGAAAGGTTCTGAATAGTTGAAAATTCCTTGTTTTAAGTTAAAAAAATTATGGTGTTCAGTTATGTGGTTATGCAGGCTACTGAGTTCATAAGGAACTTGGTGTAACTGTTTCCCAAATATGACAGGGCCTAAATATTAAAAGGGATGCAATCATTTCAATTCAGTGCTCTTTAAGTATATCCTAGATGCGTTAATGAAGGAACTTTAGAGCCTAGTGTTTTAATGAAGGAACCTAAGTGCCAGATGTAAATGGATGTGCAGTAAAACGTAATATTACAATCGTGGTTTCAAGTATTTAGGTAACGTCTACTCCAGTGATTCCTCAAACTGGGTGCCGTGGCACCCTGGGGAGCCACAGACAGTGCCTAGGGGTGCCGCAAGATTGTCATGAATTCTATCTTGGCTAGAATCATTTCAATGAACATTTGTAAAAAAAAAAATTAAAAGATTGTAGAAGTCTTCATATAATTATCAGTGTCTACTCTAATATATTAACATATATATATGATATAGTATGGATGATAATTTTATACAATAAAACTTGTTTACTGATTACAGTTTTGCCGTATTAGCTATGGAGCTGTCCGAGGAGGGTGACAAGTCTGGATTTTATTAATTTTGACGTTTGCCTATGTTATTCATTTGCGAGTTAAACTTCAAAATCGTGTAAAGAATTTACAAGTAAGAAAAACCTATATTTTGTCGGCCGGCTGTAACTAAGCTGTCATTGATTTTGTTGAAGTAACTAAGCTGTCATTGACCTTTGAAGACTACACGACTTGTATTGCCTAACGTGGGGTAGGTCTAAGCCAGCATTCGCGGCAAGCCCCCACCCTCCATAGCTAATACGGCAAAATTGTAACCAGTAAACACCCTAAAAATACCAACATAACGTACCCTAGAGGTGTTTACTGGTTACAATTTTGCCATATTAGCTATGGAGGGAGGTGGGGGCTTGGGGGCGGCTTAGGTTAGGTACTTAAGTCGGAATGCCGGCTTAGACCTACCCAAAATATGACTTTAAAGGTAATTCAAGTCAGTGTAGTCAGTGATTTCAAAAGGTCAATTACAGTTTGGGGTTACACACACACTAGGGTGCCTAAAGATTGTCAAAATTTTATCTTTTAAATTCATTTCAGAGAACATTTGTAAAAAAATTAATATTGCAAAACGCCATATAATTATCAGTCTACTCACATATATATATATATATATAGTATGGATAATTTTATAGAATTAAGTTAATTCATGCAATATGGTGGGATGGTGAAGAAAGGGTGTCACGGTGATGATTACATTAGTTAGGGTGCCATCACTGGAAGAGATTGAGAACCACCAAGAGACACTGATGTCTTAAGTTTTTTAAATTTCTTAAAAGAATGCTGCCACGGCCTTTTTGATTCTCGCCAGTTGCCGACTGGAATACTTACAGTATATTGTGTATGTTTTTGTCTTTTGTTTATGCTTTTGTTAAATACCATCTTTTAAACGGCCTTTATTTTGCATTTAAACTGGTGGTTGCCAGGCTAGTGTGCTGCGGTAGTAATCTGCAATTTTACCGTTTTTTAAACAGCCTCCATCTTGCATTTAAACTGGTAATTGCCAGGCTAGTGCTGCGGTAGTAGTCTGCAATTTTACCATTTTTTAAATGGCCTCCATTTTGCATTCAGTTAGGCTAGTGCGCCACGGCAGTAGTCTGCAATTTTACCATTTTTTAAGTGGCCTCCTCCATTTTGCATTCTAACTGGTAGTTGCCAGGCTAGTGCACTGCGGTAGTAGTCTGCAATTTTACCATTTTTTAAATGGCCTCGGCATTCAGTTAGGCTGCAATTTTACAGTTTTTAAATGGCCTCCTCCATTTTGCATTCTAACTGGTAGTTGCCAGGCTAGTGCACTGCGGTAGTAGTCTGCAATTTTACCGAATACCATCTTGTTCAGTAATTTTGTTAGTTTTCATTTTTTGTGGCCTCCTCCAAAACTAGATTCAGGAGGCAATTTTCATCAAGGCATTGTTAGGCTGGAGTTTGATTTTATCATTTTTAAGTGGCCTCTCCATTTTGCATTCTAAAGTTGCCAGGCTAGTGATTGGTAGTAGTCTGCAATTTTACCGAATAATCTTGTTCAGTAATTAGTTTTGTTGGGAAAACTAGATTCAGGGTCATCAAGGCCATGGAGTTTATGATAAATACAAATTCAGGATTAGTTTTTGCAGATTGGATATTTTTTGCAAGTGGCGGGGAAATACAATCCTAGATTACAAATGCCTTTTAATACAAGTAATGAATAGTTTGTTTGTTCCATGAATAGTGGATCGTTTTTATGGTTCCATAAAATCACGATAAATTAGTTATGGCTAAAGAGGAATAAAGTTGTCTATAATCTTGTTCAGCTGTATGGCAAAGGCTGTTGGAACAGGTCTGTATCCAGAATTGGTTTTGTTTGAAGGTATGAGCATAATGGAATATTGGAATTCAGAGGATCCTTTCATAATATTGCCAGTAAGTTTTATTAAACTTCCCTTTTTAATCTATAACTTCAGTGGCGTTTATATTATTATAGTAATTTTTTTTTCTTAACAGAACATTGACGATTATGAAGACAACAGGTATTTTTGAATTTCATATGACCAATTAGGAGTGTCCATAAATGTTAAGCTTGCTTGGATTGTCCTAAAATCTAATAAATTTTGTCAAACTACGTGATGCTACAGGGAGTAAAAATAAATCTGTCGCCTCAGTATTGTATATTTGTAAGATCAACAGCAGTAAACGACATGGACCTATGGTTATCAGGCCTGGTGCAAATTCCTGATCGCACCAGCCCCAGGTTTTTACCATGCCCCTAGGTTAGGTTAGGTTAGGTTAGATTAGATTAGGTTAAATAAGTAACCTTAAAGCAATTTGGTTGTGGGAAACTGATTATTTTCAAGAAAGTTCTATGGTTAGTTGTTTTAGGATATGGTGTCCCACTTTTTCTCTTGGTGCATTTTCCCAAGATGTAACATTACCAGGACCTTTCCCCTGAAAAAAAGCTGGATCCATTTTCTTGAAATTGATCTCTGTTTCCCCACCCAAATTTTCTTAAATGTAATGATCTAACCTAACTAACCCAACCTAACTACCTAACCTAGATGTAATGATCTAACCTAACCTAACCTAACCTAACCTACCTAACCTAACCTAACCTAACCTAAGCTAAGCTAGGGAATGCAAAAAAACTGATGCTGATGCAATACTAGCATACATCTCGGGAATTTGCATCCCTGGTAACAAGTCATAAATCATCAAGTGACAGTATACAGTAATAGTAATGTAACATCAGAATACTTTGGGAGTTTTGTAAGATCAGTACACAGCTCACATTTTAAAACTGGTACTTTAGATCCAAGGAAGTAATGTATCCAAGGTCCTTTGGGTAATTTCTGGACAGTGTAAAAATCTGTTTATTGAATATACTAGTTTCTAAGTTTTCCAGCATATATGACAGCATTGTCATGATTTGAACTGCATGGTTTTTGATCCATAATTTTCAAACCAAGGCCAAGAGAAACAAGGTCTTCCCAATGGGTGGAGTCGCCTCCCACCTGGGGTAACAAAGTAGGCGATGACGTATCTTAGAGATACCTGCTTATTACAGCAATTCACCTGCTAACGCAATAAGGAGGTAGACGTGGGGGATTTGGGAGGAAGTGAGCAGACCTTCTCTCTCTTGGCCTTGGTTCGAACAAGAAACCAGCCTGGCAGGTTTCAACAGTTTGGTTTTTAGCGTTCTTAGTTTTTAATGTATTTTACTGAGTTTTGCTTTAAGACAATGAATAGTAATTGGTATGAAGTACCTTATGAACTCTGGACATAGTCTAAGATACATAAAGTTACATAGTTGACATTCTGAAATGCATTATAAAAAGATTCTAATGACTTTTCTCATTTCCTTCCAGGTGCTGACTTCTTACCTGGAAAAGGAACTAAGACTGCTGGAAGTCTGGAAATGGCCCTGCACTCACACAAAAGGTAATGTATCAGTGTGGAATAACAGCAGTTTTGATTGACAGCTTTTAACCATACGACAACCCATTATGGGGTAGAGGATAACAGTAAACCTCAACATTGTGATTATCTTTTTGTTCTTTGGTGTGCAGTAGTTTGGTATAAGAATTCTGAAGTATTTTAGGCTTCAGGTTTTGTAGTACTGAGGTTATATAGCACTGTCGTTTTATACGAATTCTGCATAGATTTCTGAACCCAAAGGTCAGGTGAAATGTTAACGTATGCAACAGAGGGATATAGAAGAAAAAATAAAGTTAAATTATTAGTTTTTAATAAGCTGGGTTAATTATGTTTAATGTGTCTGAGCAAAAACAGTGAAATTATTAGTTTTAATAGGCTGGATTAATTATATTTAATGTGTTTATGAGCAAAAAAGTGAAATTATTAGTTTTAATAGGCTAGATTATGTGCTTATGAGCAAAACACTGAAATTATTAGTTGTAATAGGCTATACTAATTACATTTAATGTGCTTACGAGCAGGAAAGTGACCATGCATTGTGTTCGTTTCCCAGTAAAACGAAGTCTTTTGAATGTTTTAAGTTAATCTCCCACGGCCATAATCATCATTGACAGTTCCTAAACTGTTTTGCTCTTTATTACCTTAATAATTATGGTGTCCCTCTACGAGAAAGAAATAACATTTGTAGCAGTACTTGCATAGATATTTCGAACAGGAGTTTCGAAGCAGCACACTATTTTAAGTGGTGCATTTTGATAGTGACTGATTCCCTCTTTTCAGGATTAAGGTGAAGGACTATAATAATGAAACAAATCGCCTCAGTAAGAAAGTGCGGGTATGAATTTTGGCCTGCAGAAAAATCCTAGTCATGGAGTAGGATGAAATTTTGCTGGCAAAAATTACTTTAACTTAAGGAGAGATTTTGGACTACTAACTTCAGATAAATATAGCCTGAGTAAACAAGGGTAAGTATATTAGATAAGCAATTCTTAAATGATTGAAAAAGTGCCTTACTTCTGAAATTTTCGAAATTTCCGACTGTATTCTTAATCTTACGAACTGACTGTTGTATCACATTCATGTTGAAGTATATACTTTTCTCATTACTTTTAACAGTGTCAGATTATATTGACTGAAAAGTAACTGGAGTTTCCGATATAGGTTTCCAAAACAGGTTTCCTCTAGGGTATATTCACGAAATCAGGGCAGAGCAACTTGGTTTTGAAATATCTCAAATTTCTTTCCAGACAGAAAATATCACCATCCTGAAGGCAAATGTTACAAATTTGGTTGAGGAGTGAAGTCAGTTCCGAACAACATGTGTTTTAGACACCGTTTTACTGGGTGGCAAAGCAGGCCTCGATTATCCTAGAAAACTTTGTACATTCTAAATTTAGTGGTTTTCTGGTTTTCATATATTATGATGGAAATTATATCCCAGTTAACACAAAAGGTCATGCTGCACCTGCAAAGGCTTATTACCTGCAAGAACATGCATAAAAATCTCTTGATCTTCAGCTCATAACTTGGCAGTTTAAACAGTTCACTGCAGTCTGTGAGAACTGTAGAGCTATGCCACTTGTACCTTGTTTGATTTGTCTATGTTCCTGGTGATTTGGAAGAGACGAGGCACCAGGTTTGACAGCTTTTTCGTGTGGATAGCTAGCTGTTAGTACCAAAGCAGTACACATAAGAGACTATAGCAATAAAAGGTCCTGCTGGCAAGGGGAAACATCATTATCTCTTATATGGCATCCCATCTCTGGTACAGTTACTAAGGAATTACATAGCTGTGAATGAAAAAAAGGCCTTACATTTGAGGATGTGGTAAACAGTTTTAAAGTTGGAGTAAATATTAATGCAAAATCATGGAACTGGCCCAAACTCCTCTAAGGAAAGTTTTCACCAAGACAGGCTTTTAAGAGGACAGCTTTCATCATGGACTAACATAAAACATCCACTGAAGCTTGAGAGGAGAAACAGTACATCACAGCGGACCTCGTTATCGTACAGTACTAGGATGCCAAAAAGTTTCAGTAGACCCAACAACAGCACAGCACAGAGGAGTTCATTATCGTGCAGTACCACTATACCAAAAAGTTTCAGTAGAACCAACAACAGCACAGCACAGCACAGAGGAACTCATTACCGTGCAGCACCAGGATGCCAAAGTTTCAAGAGACCCAACACTACGTCTGCAATAGGAGAAAACTAGTTATGGTTATCAGGAATAGCTCGAAAAGGTGAGAGTGACTCAATTTCTTAAGCATTTAAATTTCATGGCTTAAATAAATTGACACTCAGTCTGTAAACTGTAGAATCCCTAGTTTAAGATATTAATGTAATGATTCTGTTGCTTCTCTGAAAATTGTCTGGACAAGAAACACAATATTGGACATCGGAATAAGTTTTAACATTCTAGTTATAAGAATATCTGATCATTTCTCAACATAACAATGTCTTCATGATTTTGTAATTCATATTTTCTCTGTACAAACGACTAACTGATGAAAAATGTATCACAGATGATCTTCGACGGGACTGCTGCTGGTCAGAAGGGTTGAATTTTGACTGCTACTGGTCAGCAGGGTTGAATTTTGATTACTGAATTCTGAACAGCAGCTGAGAGACTCAAGCTTTTGTGAATTATTGCTGGCCTAGGAATCTCGAATAATGTAAGTAGCACTATGAGAGACTTCAAGTTTAGGCTATAGAAAGTGCGGTGAATAAAGTCATATTCTGCAATAAGTTTTACTACACTCTACAAAAAACCTGAAACTCATAAACTTGACATGCTTTGACAGTTCTCAGTTTATCTTCATGCCCTGGTAAAATGGTTATAAACAGTTGAATAAGAACAGTCAAACTGGATGAGCTCTAGATCTGTCACTAATTGAGCAACATCATAGAATTCATTTTTTTTTTTTATTTCCAGGAACTGACATCTTGCTGGCAAGAGGATATTAAACAGCAGTAACCCCGTGTACTGTTCCAGTCTTCCATTCATCAAAGAAACTGCCTTTGGTGTCTTCAGTAATTCTGAGAAGGCATGTTCTACAGCACTCACTGAAGAAGGCATATTCTACAGCACTCACTGAAGAAGGCATATTCTGCAGCACTCACTGAAGAAGACACTCCACAGCACCCACTGAAGAAGACATAATTTATTGTACCCATAGTTTCAGAGCATGAAAGGAAATGGTGCACTCAAAGGACTTATATTCCTTCGACTAACAACATATCTTGCTGCACAGACTTAAGTGATCCCATGAGATTCTGACTTCATCTTGAACCAGTTGCTATGTCTCCATGAACTCCTTAACACCTACAGCAAAACCGTGAAGACTTATTTAAAAAAAAATTCATTTTTATAAATGGTGTTAACTAATGGGTAACATTATTCTCATTAGCATTCTTAGCATTAAAGACACTAAAAGTATCAACCAAACCTGACTGTAAAAGCACAAAGCTGGCAGACATCTTAAAATGAAGAATTATTTGAAATATGAACATTTCCCCTTTTTTCGTGCAACAAACTGTACATTTTGTATTTTAGCATTTGACGTAAACCCACATTTAACAGCTGTCGTGTGCACCATTTTCAATCATTTCTGGTTATTTAAGTGTTTAAAACAGCCGATAAATCTCGTATTTCTGATAGATGGTTTAACTTGTTCAACATATTAACTTAAGTACATCAATCTTAGTCACTCCTTTTTGTAATTTTTTTTAAGTAGGCATTCCCTAAGTGGAGGTATCATTTGGGTTCATTATTGAAAAGGCCTATAGTATAGTAGAGTATATCCAGCAGGAGAGTGAATATTTAATTTTGATATTTTTAAGTGATATTTAGAATTTGAGTTTGATAGTCAGAATTTGTCTGATATTCAAAATTATTGTTATTTGGAATTTGATATCCAGCATTTGTTTGAAATACAGAATTTGAGTCTGATATTAATACTTTTTGAGTTGTAAAATTCAGTTATGAGTTAGAAATTCTATTTTTGAGTTTGATATATTAATTTTTGAGTCTTAGAATTCGGTAATGAGTTAGAAATTCAATTTTTGAGTTTATTAATAATTTTCGAGTTGTAAATTCAGTTGATTTAGAATTTCAATTTTTGAGTAATAATAATTTTCGAGTTGTAAATTCAATTATGAGTTAAATTCAATTTTTGAGTTTGGTGTTTAGATATTTTTTGGGAACAAATAGATTTTGATATTCAGAACTTTTTTTTTCTATAAATTTAGTACTCAAAATTTGTCTTGGCTTTAGTTCTCAAGCAAGTTCCGTTCCATAGTTGGTTTTTGCATGACGTCCTATGTTTTTTAGTATTTGATTGAATGAACTGAATCAATTTTTGAGTCAGTTTCAGTATAACTGGTTTTTCTTATAAGGAACACATCATGCTAAGACCACTTTAGTAGGCCTGCTGCCAAAATTTTGACCCTTTCAAAAAAAAGTGACTTAAGAGATTACTGTTACTACAAATTGTGGAGTGAAAATTACAGGATTAATTATTTTTGTATGTTTTCACTTTCGACTTTAGCTTAATATAGAAATTTTTCATTTTATTTTACTTTAAATGGCTTTTCGTAAGTTTGAAGTTTCCAGGTGATTAGAATCTCCCCATAAAACATTTCATCATGATTTGCAGCTTAATTTTTCGCATCTTACTATAGCTGTGTGTGTAATTATTTGGATGGTTAAATTATTCAGCATCCTAATTTAGCTTATCCTCGAAATTGCAGTACAGTATAGAACATTTCTCAATCAGTTTCGTGAATGAAATTTGCAGCAAACTTGATTTAATCTGGACTGTGTAAGTGACCAGCAAATTTGAATTGAATGCATCAGACATTTCTATTTTATAAACGTAGTGAAGTCTATATAATGTTATCAAGTTTAATTTTTTTTCTATAAGGATAAACAAACTGACATTACTACAAAGCTATTTAAATCTCGTTGAAACGATTAGTTTCGTCCATTTTTTATAAGTGCCAATGTCGTGTTAAAGCACCTTTTTTCTGTAAGTTCTTAATATTTTTACCCCCTTTTTTTCCTTAGTTCACTGGTCCGCCTGTCTTTACTCATAATCTTGCGCCCAATCTTGTTTCCATATTTTTTGAACTATTGCCAAGCCCTGATAGTTTCCATATATTTTGAAGTATTGCCAAGCCCTGATAATTTTCACTCCAAGTTTGTATTTTTCGCTGAAAGAGACACTACATTCGGTATTTTATCTGGAACACAGAGGTTTTAAGAGATTGTAGCAGTAACTGAATTTGACACACTACAAGGCAGTGTTTGCAATATGTTCCATTATATTACTGTAGCGTTTAGTTATTGAGTCAACATGTAAATATAACAATCGTAAAGTAATAACCCTTTTCTGGAAGGAACTTTTTGAGTTTGCCGTCAGTAATTTTTTTACAATCTTATTCGATTAAACAGGGCAGTGATTTACTTACTGCGGTTTTAGAGGGAGGCAGTGTATTTACAAGCTAAATTCTTGCTTGTAAATATTTCAGATAAAAAGTCAATGTAGTGTTGACAATTTATTCCCCTTAGTTACACCAAGTAACTGCCACTGAAGTATGTAGGTAGTGGAGTTATTTAAAATCTAAGTATATCTTTCAGTACAATTAAAAGAACTAGTAATCTCAACCCATTTATTATAGCTGAAATATTAACATGTTAAGTTTCTTGAAAATTTCATTCCAGTGTTTGATGGAATGGGTCAAATTATATTTAATCTTGAAATCTCATAATGTATGTTCCAGATAAAATTGCTTGTATTGTAAAAAGATGTGTAATTTGTTGTATTTTTATGTATTTTCTGTATTTCTGTGAAATGCACAAGAGAACTTCTGTAAGAAACTTTGAGGAATTGCATATTGCTCTCACTGTGCCCTCTGAGAATAGTTACACAACATAACAGAAGCGTGTAATCCATTATGAGAGAGAGAGAGAGAGAGAGAGAGAGAGGGGGTGGGGCGTGCAGTGTGCATTTGTCGTACTGGGTAATTAAAAAGATTTCTTGGAAGGATTCAATCAATGCAATGGCTCCTTTGATCTTAGATCAAAAGGAATCGCTACTTGCCCTTGGGACTGAACGAAATCATTTCTAATCTGTCTTGTTAGAATTTTTCTTCGCCTCTTCTTATTGTCTTGTTATAGTGCTGTTGCTTTAATACAGGTATTAGGTAACCCCCATTCTTCCAGTCATAATGACATTAACGATCTAGTGTCTATATGTTATTCGTTTACTGCCAAAACTTCCTTTCTTTTTTCGACATGTTGCATCGCTTCTGAGTTGTTGCCGAACTTTGAAAAAATCCATTCCAAAATACTGTATCTTAATTTGTACCAGAATTGTTGCTGATCTCTTAAATAATTCAGTTTTGCAAGTTAATTGTAATCATTACCTTTCTAATGCTGCAATTTTTTTTGGTAGTATGCAAAGTTCTAACATAAGTTCCATCAAGTATAAAATGATCAACTCTATTTCCCTTTTGTTACTCCCAACATTTAAACGTTAGTTTCCATAATCCCAAACATCTGCTCACTTATCTCATCCCACAATGTTTGAGAGAGGTCCTAGTTGGTCCTAGATAAGTTTGGTAAAGATCATACGGAATATAGTGGTGTTTCTCAGTAGTTGAAGGCTTTGGATGTATAGCTTTCCTTGACTTTATGATGCTGCCAATACCCCATGGATATGTCATTTCTCTCTCTGCCTTCAGGCCATTAGATAATTGGATATTTATATGAGCTAGTGTCTTTCATGTTTCAGTAGTTCAGCTGATATGAAATACAGTTTAGATGTTTTTTTTTTTATTCATCCATTCTGACAGGGTCCTCTACATAGTCCCTTTTGCAGATGTTCCATCGTCCTAACTGTTACCACCTGTTGTTTGACAGTTCCATTCGGTCTCTGACGAGCTTTCACTTATAAATTAAGATCAAAACTTGTAATGAACTTTTATGTTCTACAGTGTCCCTATCAAGCTTGTCTCTATTTTTGAATGCAATAGGTTTCTTTTACTGCAGTTGTCTTAGTTTAATAGAAGTCTCCTAGTTGAAGTAAAATCTTAATTCCATTTTTAATTTTGCCAGTACCTTTGTCCTTCATAAATTTTGTGAATTCCTGAAATAGCAACTTGTGTGTGTTTGTGTATCGTGGAGTGCTTTGTAGTCTAGAAAGCTGAACAAAAGTGCCTTTTGCATGGGTGTGTTATTTGTTTTGCAGGAATATTTCTCCTAAGCCACCAACTGACCCTGTTACATGTGATGCTATTGCTGTTGTTAAAATCTTAATGGCTCTAAGTATGAAGCAAAAACTAATACTACTAAGTTAAATCCTCGGAGGGCTAAATGAAAAGCAAGAGTATTTTTGTAAGTTTCTTACCATCTTAATGTTAATTCATTCAGTGACTTACAGTACAGAAGTTCTCTCAAGCATTTATATGTGAACCTCAAACATTCATTGTACTTTTGAAAGATTTACAAATAAAGTGAACCAACTCCACTGAGTCAGCACTACAGCAACTCGGGGAGGCGAGTGAGCGTTCTCAGCAGAAGGCAGTCAAAAAGGCACGTGTCTTGTCGCCTGTCCATTTGAGAAGAGGCACCGAACTCGAGACTTGTAAACAGAAGTCCAAGTTTTAAAATATCTGGTTGTTCAGAGACAGGAGGATAAGTCTTCCTCTCGTCCTTGTGATTGTCTTTTCAAATATACTAGTTTATCTTTGCCATTGGTGGGGAACTAGCTTGTTTTCTACTTGTGATGTACTAGAAAGGGATTATTTTTATTTTGAATGATGTTCGGATATTCAGTAAGCTATGAAAGAGTCGACAATTGTAATAATATGTTGGAGTCTGTATTTTTGCCACGGTGTTCATTGCCTGTCAGGCGTTTTTCCTCAGTTGGCGAAGTTATATGTAACAGTAATTTTGCTTAGTTTGCGCTCGTCCAGAATAACTTTTGAGTAATGGCGAAAAGTTATAGTGAAGCTGTACAACTTATTGAAAGAAAACTGGCCTGACCTCTTTGGATTACACTAACTTGGAAATAACTTGCTTCCTGGGAAGCCCTTAAAGTTTTGTCTAGAGCAGCCTAAGTTTCTTTTAAACCTAGAGATCTTTTTGTGAAACTTTGCAATGGTATTGGTTAAGCCTGAGGTAAATGTATTTATGAACGTTTATTGTAAGGATGGAATAATTCTGAGGTTTGAAACAGTATCAGATATCCTCCACATATTGATGTTATTTACACAGTTCTTGGAAAATCATTTTGCTTCGTTTTCAAAGAGGCAATTGATGACAGCTGTTGAAAGTAGACGTATTTATACTCTTGCCAGTTGCTTAATAAAATAAATAACTGTCCCTCCCCTTTTGCTAAGAAAACCAGTCTTCCATAAATCTTGCATTGTGGTACTTTTGGTTACAT
The DNA here is from genome assembly GCF_040412425.1 of Macrobrachium rosenbergii. NCBI lineage: Eukaryota > Metazoa > Arthropoda > Malacostraca > Decapoda > Palaemonidae > Macrobrachium > Macrobrachium rosenbergii. Next base: position 89,561,659 of record NC_089795.1, on the reverse strand, counting down.
TTTGGGGTCCGTGGGCCTCCCGAAAAGGGGGAACCAGCTTGTGTCGTAAACGTGACTTCTTGTCTTGATTTTCTTCCATCTTTTGTAATTGAAATAAAGAAGGGATAGAGCACCACAAATAGGCACCTTTAGAGACCGCTGTATAATAGATTCATTTGCATTCCATAGAACTGAAAGGTAATTAACGGAATATAGTATAGATATATTAAAGAAATCGCTATGATATATTTAAAATGGTTAAGATAGGGTCAGAACTTGATTGAATATAAATAATAAATATAATAAGTAATTCTGGGTTTAAACGTTTACTTTAAGAAACTGCGTATTTTACCATTTTATCAGTAAAAAGTGGGTGTTAGAAGTATTTGCGAGTTTATGCACAAATAGAAATGTGTGGAATTGCAATGTTTCAGCAGTCCAAGTAACAATTACAATATTTTCCACAGTTCAGCATTTATCATTACAAGCAGTTATGAGGGTACAGCAACTTTCAGTACAGTAGATGCAATATTTAGGTGTTCAAGATATCGGTGGTTTGGATAATTTTTTAACACTAAATGCATTGTTATGGCTGTTTGACTACAATAGTTTCTTGCTGTATTCATGCAAGGCCAAATGAACTTTGTAAACAGTCTTTGGATGAATTGGATAAAACTATTCTCTCGTTATTCTCTTCCAATCTGCAGTGTAGTGTAGAAAATTTTCGCTAATTCTTGTTTAAGACTTTGGTCATATCCTTGAAGTTGACACTTTGTCAATTATGTAGTCATGTTGGACTTTGTGTAAAAGGAATTATTTTATGGAAACTTAATTATCGTTTTGGCAGTTGAATGGTAAGAAATTAAATTATTTTACCATGCGAAAAATAACCTTCATAAAGTATTTTTTCATTGGCCTGTACCCTAAGAAAGTTGTACAGATCAGTTTTTTTACACTGCTATTTACCTTTATCATTAACCTGGTTTGTGCTTGAAAACTATTGTAATGGGCATGACTCTTTTTAACGATCTTAAGCAGAGATTCAGATTTGTCCACAGTCACAGCCGTTTAACTTTGCATTTTACATTTGGTTAGGTTAGTTACAGAGAATTATAAGTCCTGATTTTATGAGTCATATTCAGTAATACCCTACTTTTGGTTTATTCAAATTTGAAAGTCTTGACTGAGCTCCTCCATCTCCATCTTTTCTTCCTCCTCCTCCCATCTTTTCTTCCTCCTCCTCCCATCTTTTCTTCCTCCTCCTCCCATCTTTTCTTCCTCCTCCTCCCATCTTTTCTTCCTCCTCCTCCCATCTTTTCCTCCTCCTCCGCCCATCTTTTCCTCCTCCTCCTCCCATCTTTTCCTCCTCCTCCTCCCATCTTTTCCTCCTCCTCCTCCCATCTTTTCCTCCTCCTCCTCCTCCCATCTTTTTCTCCTCCTCCTCCTCCTCCCATCTTTTCCTCCCCCTCCCATCTTTTTCTTCCTCCTCCCATCTTTTCCTCCCCCTCCCATCTTTTCCTCCTCCTCCTCCTCCCACCTTTTCCTCCTCCTCCTCCTCCTCCTCCTCCTCCCACCTTTTCCTCCTCCTCCTCCTCCCACCTTTTCCTCCTCCTCCTCCTCCTCCTCCTCCTCCTCCTCCCACCTTTTCCTCCTCCTCCTCCTCCTCCTCCTCCCACCTTCCTCCTCCTCCTCCTCCTCCTCCTCCTCCTCCCACCTTTTCCTCCTCCTCCTCCTCCTCCCACCTTTTCCTCCTCCTCCTCCTCCTCCTCCTCCTCCTCCTCCTCCTCCTCCTCCCACCTTTTCCTCCTCCTCCTCCTCCTCCTCCCACCTTTCCTCCTCCTCCTCCTCCTCCTCCTCCTCCTCCCACCTTTTCCTCCTCCTCCTCCTCCTCCTCCTCCTCCCACCTTTTCCTCCTCCTCCTCCCACCTTTTCCTCCTCCTCCTCCTCCTCCCCACCTTTTCCTCCTCCTCCTCCTCCTCCCACCTTTTCCTCCTCCTCCTCCTCCTCCCACCTTTTCCTCCTCCTCCTCCTCCTCCCACCTTTTCCTCCTCCTCCTCCTCCTCCCACCTTTTTCCTCCTCCTCCTCCTCCTCCCACCTTTTCCTCCTCCTCCTCCTCCTCCCACCTTTCCTCCTCCTCCTCCTCCTCCTCCCACCTTTCCTCCTCCTCCCACCTTTTCCTCCTCCTCCTCCTCCTCCCACCTTTTCCTCCTCCCACCTTTTCCTCCTCCCACCTTTTCCTCCTCCTCCTCCTCCTCCCACCTTTCCTCCTCCCACCTTTCCTCCTCCTCCTCCTCCTCCTCCCACCTTTTCCTCCTCCTCCTCCTCCTCCCACCTTTTCCTCCTCCTCCTCCTCCTCCTCCCACCTTTTCCTCCTCCTACCTTTTCCTCCTCCTCCTCCTCCTCCCACCTTTTCCTCCTCCTACCTTTTTCCTCCTCCTCCTCCTCCTCCCACCTTTTCCTCCTCCTCCTCCTCCTCCTCCCACCTTTCCTCCTCCTCCTCCTCCCACCTTTCCTCCTCCTCCTCCTCCTCCCACCTTTTCCTCCTCCTCCTCCCACCTTTTCCTCCTCCTCCTCCCACCTTTTCCTCCTCCTCCCACCTTTCCTCCTCCTCCTCCCACCTTTTCCTCCTCCTCCTCCCCACCTTTTCCTCCTCCTCCTCCCCCACCTTTTCCTCCTCCTCCTCCCACCTTTCCTCCTCCTCCTCCTCCCACCTTTCCTCCTCCTCCTCCCACCTTTTCCTCCTCCTCCTCCTCCCACCTTTTCCTCCTCCTCCTCCTCCTCCCACCTTTTCCTCCTCCTCCTCCTCCTCCCACCTTTTCCTCCTCCTCCTCCTCCTCCCACCTTTTCCTCCTCCTCCTCCTCCTCCCACCTTTTTCCTCCTCCTCCTCCTCCTCCCACCTTTCCTCCTCCTCCTCCTCCTCCTCCCACCTTTTCCTCCTCCTCCTCCTCCTCCCACCTTTTCCTCCTCCTCCTCCTCCTCCCACCTTTTTTCCTCCTCCTCCTCCTCCTCCCACCTTCCTCCTCCTCCTCCTCCTCCTCCCACCTTTTCCTCCTCCTCCTCCTCCTCCTCCCACCTTTTTCCTCCTCCTCCTCCTCCTCCCACCTTTTCCTCCTCCTCCTCCTCCTCCCACCTTTTCCTCCTCCTCCTCCTCCTCCCACCTTTCCCTTCCTCCTCCTCCTCCCTCCTCCTCCCACTCCTTCCTCCCACCTCCTCCTCCTCCTCCTCCCACCTTTTCCTCCTCCTCCTCCTCCTCCCACCTTTTCCTCCTCCTCCTCCTCCTCCCACCTTTTCCTCCTCCTCCTCCTCCTCCCCACCTTTTCCTCCTCCTCCTCCTCCTCCCACCTTTTCCTCCTCCTCCTCCTCCTCCCACCTTTCCTCCTCCTCCTCCTCCTCCCACCTTTTCCTCCTCCTCCTCCTCCTCCCACCTTTCCTCCTCCTCCTCCTCCTCCTCCCACCTTTTCCTCCTCCTCCTCCTCCTCCCACCTTTTCCTCCTCCTCCTCCTCCTCCCACCTTTTCCTCCTCCTCCTCCTCCTCCCACCTTTTCCTCCTCCTCCTCCTCCTCCCACCTTTTCCTCCTCCTCCTCCTCCTCCTCCCACCTTTTTCCTCCTCCTCCCACCTTTTCCTCCTCCTCCTCCTCCTCCCACCTTTCCTCCTCCTCCTCCTCCTCCTCCCACCTTTTCCTCCTCCTCCTCCTCCTCCCACCTTTTCCTCCTCCTCCTCCTCCTCCTCCCACCTTTCCCTCCTCCTCCTCCTCCTCCTCCTCCCACCTTTTCCTCCTCCTCCTCCTCCTCCCACCTTTTCCTCCTCCTCCTCCTCCTCCCACCTTTTCCTCCTCCTCCTCCCACCTTTTCCTCCTCCTCCTCCCACCTTTCCTCCTCCTCCTCCTCCTCCTCCCACCTTTTCCTCCTCCTCCTCCTCCTCCCACCTTTTCCTCCTCCTCCTCCTCCTCCCACCTTTTCCTCCTCCTCCTCCTCCCACCTTTTCCTCCTCCTCCTCCTCCCACCTTTTTTTCCTCCTCCTCCTCCTCCTCCTCCTCCTCCCGCCTTTTCCTCCTCCTCCTCCTCCTCCTCCTCCTCCCACCTTTTTCCTCCTCCTCCTCCCACCTTTTCCTCCTCCTCCTCCTCCTCCCACCTTTCCTCCTCCTCCTCCTCCCACCTTTCCTCCTCCTCCTCCTCCCCACCTTTCCTCCTCCTCCTCCTCCCACCTTTCCTCCTCCTCCTCCTCCCACCTTTCCTCCTCCTCCTCCTCCCACCTTTCCTCCTCCTCCCACCTTTTCCTCCTCCTCCTCCATCTCTTCCTTGGAAAATATTTGACTTCCTGAATGCAAATTAAGTAGCATTAAGAGTTTTAAAACTGCAGAGTAGAAATTCAATTGAATTCTCTGAACCTTAAATACTTCTTTAGCTCTAAGTTGCTCAGCTTATCAGTGAATTAAAAAAGACTTTTCGAAAAATAACTGATATGTCACTGGTTCAACTGCTCAAATCTTTAGTTAACCAATAGAGCAGCTGGTCTTGTATTTGACACAAGACGAAATTAAATGCTAACACACTAGCTGTTAAGCTTTGTTAATTTGAAATTTTAACATTTGACACTTGATGTAAGGTTCCTGTCAATGAGAGTTTTTTTGTAGTCACTTAGATTTGCAGAGCCTTGTTAGGAACAATATTGAAGACTGAAAACAATGCTATGTCCCTCATGCTGCACCTAATCTCAGGAATTGCAATTAATTGTTTTGTGCATGGTTAGACCGAGCTGCTGAATGTGTACTAAGTAAAAGAATCTATACAAACCATTACTTGAAATCGCGGGATTACGCTGGCAAAACTGTTCCTTCCTAGGAAAGGCATTGTAATTTTGTTAAATTTAGGAGCCATAGGCTGGACGCAGCCTTTGTTTTCTGTTCAGTGTTAATTTGAACTCTAGACCGTCAAGGAAATTATAATATATTTTTGCAGAATCATATTCTAATTTTAATAGAAATTCAATTTAGAAAACGAGTTCTTGATAAACTCGAGGCAAGTAGAGAATGTATTAGGTTTTCAAAATAGGTCCACAATGAACCCCAGATAATTTCCATTCATATACACCTTTCACTTTGTTTCCCCTCTGGTATCTGCTTGAGGTTCAACTCTCGCTGCTATCTGCTGTCCTACTAAATCTCTTTTTAACGTAATTAACTGAAAATTAAACGATCGAATTATCAGTAATGTCTCGACGTAGACCGGCGTTGAAACACGTTATAGATCGAAAAGTTATAAAATACCCACCTTTTTGTGTTTAAAGTTGGAGGTAAATAAATCCTTGTTTGAATTCGAAGACTAAATCTGTTTTAACAATGTGTTTTTGTTGTACGTCGTAAATAATGATAAATCATGGTTAGATTTTCAGCCACGTAATATATCTCAGCATGTAAGATAACTATAAATGGCAGAGGGATTATTTAAAATTCTTTATTCATGTACTATATAAACTTAATGAGCTTAGTCTGTCGTGTGTTCTGGCCTTTCCAGATGTAAAGAATTAAATATCTTAAGCGAGTAATCTTAAGATAATAGCCACTGCAAGTTCACTTGTATTCGGGGTTAAGGATAAATATTTCATCGAGTAAAAATACCTGACTGTGTATCTTACGGCTTTTATATATATTTGATCAAGTTTTGAAAGAGACCTTGAAATCCTTTGTAACTTTCATGTATAGAATGTTTATTTCAATCCTTGGTTTCCTTCAAGAAGTAAAGTAACGGCGACATATTTTGATAAAGTAAAGTAACAAGTAACAGCGACTTATGTTAATGGTAGACAAGTAAAGTAACGGCGACATATTTTGATGATAGACAAGTAAAGTAACAAGTAACAGCGACTTATGTTAATGGTAGACAAGTAAAGTAACGGCGACATAATGTTGATGGTAAACTGAACTCAGTTTGTAAAACTCTTACATTTTTTTAAAAGGAAGTTGAGTACAATTGTCTTTCTGTAACTATTATAAACTTTAGAAACAAATTCACAAGGGATTTTAAACTGCAACGTTTGGGTTGTGGGTTCGACGTTTTAATAAAACAGTTAATTCGAACCTTTTCTAAAAGAATTAAAAGATTTAACAATATAAATAATCCCTAACCGAAATTTACTTTAGTACGGAATTACTCTGCAGTCCTTGGTACGGAATTACTCTGCAGTCCTTGGCCGCTTGTATTTAGTGACCGATAAAAAATTCGAGATAAATTTTGCGGATGATTCTCTCTCTCTCTCTCTCTCTCTCTCTCTCTCTCTCTCTCTCTCTCTCTCTCTCTCTCTCTCTCTCTCTCTCTCTCTCTCTCTAATTATCAAACTGTAGAATTACCAAATTGTAGAATATTAGGATAACGTAATACCCACCACAATAAAGGGATGTTTTTGGCTATCACTAACTTCCCAGATAAATCCAGTTCATAAGTGATCCCTGTCTACTTGGCAATTACTTTAGATTAAAGGGTTTTGACATGTGGGGTTTCAGCTATTAACAATTAACTGTAATTAGCCTCTAAATTTAATCAGATCCTTCGCTTGTTTAACGTAAGTTATTATATAGAATTGTACCGGGATATCACCCCTGCGGAATGCCGCGGTATCTCTTGCGCAGCGAAATCTCAAAGGAGCCTTGGCGGTCCGTGTGCAGTAGAAGGCGACGTTAGTCCGATTTGATTATCTCGCTGGTGGACGAAGCAAGAGATAATGAGAACATTCGCTGTGCATCTCCTCCTCTCTACCTGACTCAATCACTTACATGGGATGATGATCTCTAACAGGCGAATTGTATGTTTACGTTATCTCGTCTGCTTCTTTTGGGGTTGGCTGGGCGGGTTCTCTTGTGACGTAATTGTACCACGATTGCGCTGTGGATTTGTGGTTGACTGTTATCCTAATAAAACTTATTATTGTAGATAATTTAGTTTTCTTGGTTCCCATTTGTAAAATAATCTAGTGTTTGCTAGACATTCCTTAGAATGATCTATATATACAATTTCTGGTACCTATATTGAATAATTTTTTTTCCAAAATTAACCCCTAAAGTCTGATAAGTGTTTTCTGAAAAACCTAGTACAAAATTTATATTGCTTCTGATAAGAGTATAATGTGCGAGTACATTTTTAACTGCTGTCTTCATGCGTTGCTATTTGAGAGTAGCCATAAAGAATTAGCAGTTTCTTAAACTTCAGTATAGCTTATTTGTCATTTTCAGTGCTTGAGAACTTAAAATTCGTATATTTTAATATGGCTTAAGACTTAACCATCTTAATTAAAAACCCTAAGAACTTGGATTCAAGTTGGTTTTTTAATATGGCTTAATGCTAATGCTTAGATATCTTAATTAAAAACCATTTAAGACATATAATTACAAGTTTTTCCGGAGTTAAGTAAAAGAACCACACATTTCAATGCATTTACTGAAAGTATATGATGAATGAGAACGGAAAGAAAATTCCAGTTTCAGTGTATATTTCATTTGAGTGGAGAATATTTGATACTTTTGAACTTAGGGATTTTTCTTATCACAATCACGCTTCAGACGTATTTTTACCCCAGGTTCAGTCTATACCCACTAGAGGTTTCACGAAAGGTCAATAGGTTTAGTAGAAATGTGGTTTTTCTAGATAAGCTGAGGGGTTTCCTAAGATGATGATTGGTTCCCAAGTGTACTGTGGTCTCTAAAAAGGGTTAATACCCGTTTTCTTTCTAGAATTATAGTTTCAGTAGAATTTTCCGCCATCACATAGAAAACGTATTCTGGAAGACGTAAGCTAAACTAAATTCAAATTACGTTTTCTTTGTCAACCGGGAAAATTGGCTATAAATCGGCAACACAGGCAGATATACCAGAGCCAGCATAATGTTATTCTTGGCAATTCTCATGGCTTGTAGAATGTCCAAACAGCACTGAAACTAAAGATAATGGCTTCCTAGTACGTCACAAATAGAAAACGAGCTAGTTCTTCATCTTGCCAAGACGAACTTGTAGATATTTGAAAAGCAAAGCACAAGAACGAGAGGATGACTAAATGCCCTTTGGTCTCTAAGCAACCAAATGTTTAAATTTGGACTTTTCTGTTTACAAGCCTCGAGTTCGGTGCCTCTTTTCAAATGGACAGGTGACAAGACCCCCACCTGCTTTTAAAGACTGCCTTCTGCTGAGAACACTCACTCGTCTCTCCGAGTTGCCGTAGTGCTGACTCAGGTGGGGAAAAAAATTTATGGAAAAAAAAATCTGCCAAAATCGAAAGCAACCTTCCCCCACATTTTGTATCTGTTTTCTTAGTGTTAAATAAAAGAGCGTCCGGATATTTCAGGCATTTTATTGTCCTTAAAAACACAAAATTCTTTACGTTGAATACCTGTCTAGATTCTGATCTGATTTCTGGAACTTGGCGTACAAGACGTAATCAAGAAGAAGAATGACTGAGACACTTGTCTCCTTTGAAACTGGCCGAGACTTGACTTTTCTTCCTCTTTGAAACTGACTGAGACTTGACTTTTCTTTTCTTCTTTGAAACTGACTGAGACTTGACTTTTCTTCTTCTTTTAAACTGACTGAGACTTGACTTTTCTTCTTCTTTGAAACTGACTGAGACTTCTTGTCTTCTTTGAAACTGACAGACTTTTCTTCTCTGAAACTTTTTCATCTAAGACCCACATCCAGGTTAATCCTGGCGTCTCCCAAGGACACTAATAGATTCTAATAAGTAAATAGAATCCAAAGAATCATTACTTAGGTTCATCAGTCACCCTACTTAAGCCACAAGACCCTACTGATTTTCAAGTACAAAGGTGGTTGGCTTGGCCAGCTGCATCGAGTTTGAGCCACCTGTCAGATCACTGCCAGGACATTAATTTACTTTGGCCCTCTCGAATTGGGGTGTCTTACAAATACAACCAACGTATAGTTTTGGTTAATATGTTATTGCAGAAGCGATAGAGAGAGAGAGAGAGTTAACATGAAGATACAGCTTCTCACTGACATATTCGCCCCAGAACAAACTTCGATAGGTGTTAGAGGACAAAACTCACTCTCTCTCTCTCTCTCTCTCTCTCTCTCATACCATCCTAAAACTGGGTATAGATTGTTCTCCCTCTCTCTCATGATCATGATAAGTATGCTGCTTTAACATGCCATCCTAAAACTGGGTATAGCTTGTTCTCTCTCTCTCTCTCTCTCTCTCTCTCTCTCTCTCTCTCTCTCTCTCTCTCTCTCTCTCTCTCTCTCTCTCTCTCTCTCTTGCTGCTGTAACGTACCATCCTAAAACTGGGTATAGCTTGTTCTCTCTCTCTCTCTCTCAGGCGTGCTGCTTTAACATACTATCCTAAAACTGGGTATAGCTTCTCTCTCTCTCTCTCTCTCTCTCTCTCTCTCTCTCTCTCTCTCTCTCTCTCTCTCTCTCTCTCTCTCTCTCTCTCTCTCTCTAAAACTCTTGTTTCTCTCTCTCTCTCTCTCTCTCTCTCTCTCTCTCTCTGCTTTAACATACCATCCTAAAACTGGGCATAGATTGTTATATTCGACATACACCCAACTTAAGAGGGCCAGGGAAGTGTCCACCTGACAAAGATTTGCAAGGTAGCTCCAACTGGATACTGTTTGGTAAAGCTAATTTCATCCCTTGTCCTTGAAAATCATAAAGGGGCATTTGGCTTGAGCAGAGTTCTTGATGACCATTTAATAATGAATGCTGGGATTCCAATTCCTTATTGGAACCTACTAGTGCCTCTGGAAGACGCCTAATTCACGTGGATGGGTCAAACTTTTCCTTCTGCTAGCCTCCATTATACAGACTGGTTCCAAAAGCTCTTCCCTATTCTCTGCACACGTCTGAAAAGTAAAAAATCTTCTATTAGCTTTCAAGGTACTAATGGGTTATCAAAACACCTACTGAAGAAGTTACAGAGGTTAACTGATAAACTGGTAAGGTTGTTCAAGCAACATATAGTATATATCAGTGTGATATGGAACTTAACTTAAAGCAAGAACTTAATATGCTTGCTTATACAAAATAAACTATACACAAACATTTTAAGATTCAAGAGCAATAAAGTCACTTTCTTATAAGTATGAACACAGATAAAGATGTAACAAAGATTATGTAAAATTAATTTTAAGCACAGGTCACCAAATTAACCCTTGAACTAAATGATGACCCAGGAAAAGTAAACTATGACTGACAAATATTTTGTAAAATTAATTTTAAGCACAGGTCACCAAATTAACCCTTGACCTAAAACATGGCGACCCATGATAAAGGTTTTGTAAAAGAAAAAACTTAAACTAAAACCAACAAATACAATGGGACAATAACTGACTAGTCAAATGAGAGCCTCCAAAAATAAATGAGCAAGATGAAGATTATGAACTGTAGGCTACCCAGATCTGCGTGCAGTTACTACTACCATCTTCAGACAGACAAATCTCTGGACCAGTTTTTAGATGATACTTTTTTGATTATGTATATTCTCTTTAAACTGAGAAGTCAAATGATATGATGTTTTCTGTTCCCAAAGGTCTCCTAACATTCTCCAGGTGAACATGATTATCGAGTGTCTGTTACAATTCATTTAGAAGAAAAGGCATATTTGCAGTGAAGTAAAACCAGACATTTACTGAGCCTTCCGTGTCAATTATTCTAATAGTCATAAATCAAGTTTGTGCAACTCTAAGAAGTTTATGGCCGTCCAAATTCCTCGGTATAACTTGTTCTCTCTTTCTCTCCCCTCCCCCCCCTCTCTCTCTCTCTCTCTCTCTCTCTCTCTCTCTCTCTCTCTCTCTCTCTCTCTCTCGTGTGCTGCTTTAACATACCATCCTAAAACTGGGTATAGCTTCTCTCTCTCTCTCTCTCTCTCTCTCTCTCTCTCTCTCTCTCTCTCTCTCTCTCTCTCTCTCTCTCTCTCTGGATGAACATTTCCTCTTGTTATGCCTCAGTATTTTGGTCATACCAAGAATATCACATTGCACTGACACAGCGCCACTGCATGAAGCTGTTGGTTCAATAACTTGAGTTTTTAAACCAACATTACTGCAATCTTCAGTTATTCCAAATCTACAGCAGCAATTATTGAACAATAACTCAATAAAAATCCGTGATCACTCCACTTGAATTCAAAGAAACTTCTGTTACTGATAAATTACTTTTAAACTTGAATGTTTCGTTATACCACTTATCAGTAACTCTGAATCACTTCACAATAGTGCCAGGCTTTCTTCCATTGAGGAAGCAGTATGCAATTACAAATCTCTGTGGTAATTTACAGAGGTTGAATTTTGTGATGTTATGGCTTAAACTACCTTCTTTCAAGCTGATTGCTGTCATACTTGTTACTCTTAAGTCAAGTCTGACTTTGAAGATAAATAACTCACCATGAAAAATCAATCAATTTCGAGATACCAATCCCTGACGCTATGCACCATCACCCTTAAACTTCAATCTCAATCTGCATTGTCCTCAATTGCCATTGTCCAGAGCTGTCATTGCCCTCCACTGCCATTGTCCTCCACTGCCATTGTCCTCCACTGCCATTGTCCTCCACTGCCATTGTCCTCCACTGCCATTGTCCTCCACTGGCATTGCCCTCCACTGGCATTGTCCTCAACTGACATTGTCCTCCACTGCCATTATCCTTCACTGACAATGTCCTCGACTGCCATTTTTCTCGACTGCCATTTTCCTCAACTGCCATTGTCCTCAACTGTATTGTCCTCCATTGCATTGTCCTCAACCCCCAGCCATCCAAGAGACCTGCAGATAACAATTTAATATTTAATTATTCAAATTAAACGCTCGAGTTGAGTTAAGTAAGCATTCAACAGGCTTTGTGCTAATTTTACTTACTTATGGGGCCCACTTAAAACAGAACATATTACATTCGAATTTCCCCAAAGATCCAACGTCTACTCAAGACCAAAATAGCAAGCAAGAATTGTAGTTCATAGGCCTGTCTGTCATACAAAAGAGAAACTACAGTAGCGATCAAGAGCAAGCATAACGGATTTTTAACAGCCTATGAGGAATTTTCTTTTAATTTACTAAACTCTGGAGCAATGATTCACCAAATAAACTTTGCTAATGGCAATTCATGAAGTACAAGAGCAGAATACATTGTTACTTTGTCCTTACTCTTTAAAATGGATCAAATATTTCACATACCAGCATTATGGTTGGTAAGATCAAAACAGCTTACCCAGAATTTAGCTACGACAGTCGTCATTCAAATACCCTTACATTCTGTTGGAAAGATCAATCTTATTTCTTTATTATACATATTGAGGAATATAATGACATATTAATTGTTCACACAAATCCGAGGTCTGCCAACTTAGTAAATGGTTGTCCATAATTATACATAACCATATATAAAACTCTTCAACAAAAACCTAGGCAAAAAAAGTTAGCAGATTTTGTATCAAAATCTCATTAAGTTTAGAGGTTGATTGACTTCACACACTGACTTTAAGGGTATTTGCTGCATATATCAATACAACTACAACAGAAGGTAATTCACTGACTACTGAATGTTTTAAACCTTGAAATAAGCATTGATACAAATCCTAGTCAAACTGACAAAGTTGTTAAGAATGCTAAATAGACCTAAAAATGTCTTATGGTCTTGTGTCTGTTAATGAAGAAGAAGAAATAAACAAGTTCCAGTGGATCAAATTAGGAAAAGAATACTGTGCTACCTAATTTTACTGAAAAGAGATCGCATTAACTATAACCACCAATTAAATTACTACAACCTGATAAACTGGTATATCCAGAGCCATAAATCAAAAGAAAGAGAAACTATGCTGACGACAGTAACTGCAATCCTAGCCCACAGGCATCCACTAAGATGAGTATGCCAAATCAAAGAATGACAGGTAATTGTCAGCAAACAGAATTATCTTAAAAAAATTATATACAGCAGCCGTAAAATTTATACCAATGTCAACCTCAGGTAAAACACCCAATAGATCTATCAAAACTGATGCTAGCAATGAAAAAAGGAACATTTTACATAACCAACACCATATTAATTCACAGACACTAAAAGAATTCAGTCTGAAAGTTTGGTAAGGCAACTACAGTGTACCACCATAATGATGCAAGCCTCTGTAAGACAAATTGCAGTGATCAGTAAACTTGATCAAGACTTGCAACAATCCACAAATCCCAGCATTAATGGTTAAAACTTTGACCTTTACTAAACAAACTACCACAGCTTACATGCCATGGCTAGGCAAACTGTAATGATCCCCGGATCTCAGTAAACTGCTGAAACCTAAATCCACAGCAAGACAAACTAATAAATCCAACAGCTTCCCATGACATATGGTGATGACCCATATCTTTGACAATGCAAACTTCAGTGACCCACAACTTCAGCAAGACAACTTTAACTAAACCCAGCCTTGACAAGATAAACAGTTACTGTAATTACTGTAATAACTCAAACCCCTAGCAAGATGAATAGCAACGACCCTGGTCTTGGCAATACTTCCTGTCAACCTGTAGCATTGACAAGACTAACTGCAATCCACAATGTTAATACACAAAACTGGAATTATCCAAAAACTCAGTAATACTAAGTGCTATGCATACTAAGTGCTATGATCTCCATGCTCTGCAAGACTATTTAATGACATGCAGAATCAGCAAGACACTACAATTATTCATAAATCTTGCTAACAGCTGTATATAACATCCACATACCTCAGGAAGACTCAAGCAAGGAGCCATTCCCTTGGCAAAACATATTGTGGCAATCCACAATTCTCAGCAGAATGAACTCATTGAAAATTCAGTCCAGCAAGACAAACTGCTGGAATCCATAACCTTCAGTAAGAAACTGATAAAATCCACAATCTTAGCAAGGCAAATTTTCAACCAACTAACCTTGTTAAGACAAATTATCATAAATGTTTTTGCATGTCAAATCACTATAATGACAAGCTAGAATAGTTCAAAGCCTCACTAAGACAAACTGCAATAAGCAATCTCAGCCTGACGAATGCAATACCCACAACCTTGGCAATGCGAACTGACAACCTACAGCCTCAGCAACTGCACACTAAAAAGTTACCCACAACAATCCACAGTCTCAGAAAATTAAGCCACAAATCCTGCACCCTCAGCAATAAAAACTACAGTACAATGGCACACAACCTTAGCAATAAAAACTACAGCAGAATACAACCTCATCAAGGAAACTGCAATAGCCTGCAACCTCAGCTAGGAAACTTCAAAATCACGCATCCTCTGTGAGGACACTAACAGTCTTCAACCTCAGCAACACAAACTGCAATAGCCTGCAACCTCAGTGATGGGAACTGTAACAGCCTACAAATTTAGCAATAAAAACTGCAACATCCTGCAAACTCAACATTGCAAGCTACAACTGCCTGCAACCACAAGTACAGCATGTAATAGCTTGCAAATTCAGCCCTGCAAACTGTAATTGCAAGAAACTACAAACACAAAGTTAGCAGCCTATAACCTCAGCAAAACAAATATCAAAAGACTGCAGTCTCGATGATACAAATACAACGGCATCCAACTTCAGCAATAGAGAATGCAATGGCTTACAACCTCAGCATTGCAACACTGATAAACTACAACAGCCTGTACCATCAGCATTATAAACCTTAGTAACACAAACTTCAATTTAAAACCTGAATGAGCTAAATTCACCAACAAGCATCATAAAACATACCGCCAATGCACAACCTAGGAACAAGAAATTGCCACAACTTACTGTAAAACTTCTAAGATAATCAAATCATCCATACCTACTACGAGGTAAATTGCAACTATCCATAATCTTAGCAAGAACTGAGACTCAAACTTGGGCAACAGACCACAATAATCATGTTTCTGCAGCGAAAACTGAAAATCATTACTTAGGCAAGAGGAACAGCAACAGACCACAGTCCCATGATGAACCTCAGCTAACAGTAACCTCTGCAAAACAACCCTCAACAACAAGCAAAAGCAGCAAAACAAAACTGCAACCACTTAACCTTGGAGGGAAAAAGTACAGTAACTCGCAACATAATAAAAAACCAACAATTTGCAACCTGAATATGTAACAGAATAATGTTTGCTACAAGTAGATACAACTCCACTTGTAGCAAAGCATAAGTCAACAACAAAAAAATTATAGCTAGAGTGAGACATGACAGCAACCTACAGTCATATATTGAACAATGCAACAACCTACAACCACAGCAGACAAACAACAGTTGCTGTGAGACTTACTTCATATTTCTGAAAGTTGATAAGGTATTACTCAAAGCATATGTTATTTCCCAAGTTTACCCAATAGATCAAGTAAAATCTTATATCCTTTGGTTTTATTTGTCTTTTTTTTAGCATAACACTGAAATTCAGCAAGGTATTTTCATTAATTCTTGAAACGTCACCAACATGACAGCTTATCCAGGCCAGTACAGTAAGCCAGTTGCACCAAGGTTCGTAAATGCCTGAAAAAGAAAAATTTTAAATATGGGTACTAGATTATCTCTTGCACCTAACCTTACCCTTACCAGAAGTGGAATACGTAATTTACTGTGGCTAGAAGTTATCAGCTGCTATGATCTTTTGGAAGCATGCAGTATTTCTAACTATGTTCGGTAGCACCCCGAAAGCCATTTGGAATATCCTCAATTTCACACTTTTCTGAGCTTAGCAGCTTACAACTCGGGACTAAATTTGTAGCTTAAATCAATCAATCGTTCTTTGGCGACAAGCAAAGTCCTTGCAAATGAAGGCCATTCTATGTAAAGGGAATTCTCCTTGCACTTGGCAATGAAAGGGCCTTTTCCTGTAACACTGTATAATGAAAACTTATAATGAAAACTTCCTGGGATGTGGCACACCAAGCCGTCAATATTCCAAGGTCCCTTATAACGCATATCGAATTTAAATCCTTGGTCAGTTCGATTATCCCAGATTATTACTTGATATGAAAATGGGGTCCCCTATAAAAAAAAACACAACCCATAACTAATTAAACCTACAAAAAATACCAGTGAAACTTTACATAAAAACCTACCAAATACACAACTAAATTAATTACTGCAATAAACTCATGAAGCAGGTCCTTGTAAAAAAAATAAAACTATAAAAAATATCAAAATACAACGAAATGAAGACAAAAAACTACCAAATGAATAAATAGGTAAAGAATTCTTGCAATAAACTCTTAATGAAACAACTCAAGAGTTCCAATATATAGGAAACATTACTCAAGGTAAGTTTCAGAGATTTACTTTTAACTATTGCATAACTTGCAATGTTAGGTAAAGTGACAAAAAGTTTAAATCTTTAAGTACAGCACAACCCGCTGTTTCAGTTCAAAGTCCTTCATTAAACTAACCAAGTAGTGACCTTAAATGATTAAAACTTACCTAAGTGTGTATTGAAACATCTGTCAAAAGATGCCAATTTTTAAAGATATGGACACTACAAAAAGAAGCCGGGAAGTCCGTGAATACCTTATGCAAACTAGTTTGTCCACCTGCATTCCTTTATCGGATCTTACTTACCCTTCTGACTTAAATAAAAGGCAGTTAATCACTAAGAAACTGGCCCCCTACATCACTTAACGAAAGTTACCCCTCCCTTCCATGAGGGCCAATCTGCAATCACACCTTTTGAGTCTTTCTGCAGGATTTCAAGCTGATAAAAATAAGAGCTATTGCATTTTAGGGAAAGGTAGGGGTCAAGAATAATTATTGATGAACTTCACTTAGCCTGAAGAACAGGGAGTCTTCCCTAGTTTACTGTACCTCAGCTTAACCTGAATAACCTTCCCAGGCCAGGTAGTGTACGGTGAAGACTAACTAACGGTATCTGGTTAATTTAAGTCCAATCGATAACAATTACAGGGGAAATGAAAACGCGAAAGGACTCGAGGATTTATCTCTGTTCACGAATATCCACCTAGGTACACCTTTTCTCATTACGCTCCAAAACGAAGACATTAAGAGTTGAACCTTAACTGACCTCGAATACCATAGGGTAATTCACGAAAATTTAATATTTCATACCTAAAACTGACCTTCAATAAGTATTATTTATTAATACACCGTAGTATCAAGGTCTAATCTGCCTTGAAAAAAATTCTTGAATACAGCTTATGACACTACGAAAATTTTCTACACACACATCTAGGCCACACCTACTACAACACACTTTCAATTAGATTTCTATAACCCAAACTCCAAGCTGCCATTGAACAAGAGCCCGTGCCGGCACAAGGCTCCTTTCAGGATCCATTAAGATTTAGAGGGTCCTCCCTTAACCTCAAACAAAGGCTATCACACGCACTTTAAATTGACACCGGGACGTCATATACAGAACTTGCATTTATCTAACTTCATTAACAAGATTCAGATGTCTTACCTGATTAAAATTAAGCCGCGAGAAAGTGACAGGTGTCTCTGAATTCCATCACCGGTCGAAAACAGCAACTATATCTCCCGGTCAGGCCCGGTAGCCGGTACTTCTGCCAAATGGAGTTTGAATGCTTCTTGACTGTCCCAACTCCAAGGCTTTCGTAACAATTTCTTGGCTGTGAGAAATACGAAGGAATACAATTGTTTTCATCTTGAAGATTAGGTAATTACTGATGTAAATGAACATACACAGTCTAAATGAGCACATGAAATATTGTAAAGGTGAACAAAAGAACCAATTACAAGCAGAAGTACAGGGGAAACTCGGAAATAACAAAAGACAATCGACTGTAAAACTACCTTGGCTCAGTAAATGTGATCTGTCTGCAAGAAAAAAAATATTGAAATTTTCAGAAACCAAAGTTTACACTAATATTCTATTGTCATTCACCATTTGTGTCCAAATGCGCGATGGAAAATAACGATTCACTTCAATTTAAAAATATGAAAGTTCTAAATCTAAGTAATATTTGGCCTTTCTCTGACAATTTTCGAGATTTCTTTCTATGGGACAATTATAAGAAGCTAAAATAAAATTGGAATCGTATCACTGCTTCATTTCATTCATAATCGCTTCCTTGTGAGAAAAGCCATGATTGGCATCCAGCTATTCTGAAGAAATTCGTGAATTGGGATTTTTTTTTTTTTTTTTGCGTCTCTTTTCATTTTAGAATAATGATAACATTCTTTACGAAGTAAATTACAAATACAAAAATGAAACATCATGCGTATCTAATCACCGCCTTGCAGCCTAATTTATAATCAAGAATACCAACCATTGAATACTCAAGGGAAGCTTGTGTTAGGAAATTTGTTAAATATAATGCTTTCAACTGCATAATGAGAAAATACATAATTGTAAAATTTCTAAATCGCATCGGGATGGAACCCAGCTCTTTCATTTGAGAGACAAAAACTGAACCATGGGGCAAATCAAGAATGTTACATGAAGAAGCATTTCAGTTTGAACAGAATTTTTCAGCCATTATCACATACAATTCAGAATTTTATTACTCAAATTTAAAGTATTGATGTTTTAAACCATTGCGTAATTCATTATGACATAAAAACTGTTTTGACTAAAATGATAAAGGTTACAAAAGAGTTTTCAGCTTAGCCTAGTTGTATAAAGGACCCAGACTTCTTCAGAAAAAATATGCCGATTATATTTTTTATATTCCTTAAGTATAAAGTACTAATTATTTGATAGACGCAACTGTTAATAGTCTTGTCAGATGAATGACCAATTGACTCCAAGGTTTCAACAGCTACCAATAGATATTTCTCTCACCATTCCTGGTTGATTGTGTCCAAGGTAAGGAGGAAGGTAATGTAATTACCATAGCTTGAAGAATTATGTTTATTATTTGCACAAGCATTACCGTTATTTTTTAAATTACTGATAACATATGTTATTTTTACATCCAAGCTTAGGTCGTACTTTTTCATTCACAACGTTTGCATGTGAAGGTTTTTCAAAATAAATTCTAGATCCATTTTAATACAACTTACTCTTTCTCAGCATACGGTAGCCCAAAATCAATAATAAATATTTATAAATGTTTTGAACGCCATGTAGGCCTGATTAGTCGATCGCAAGGCTATAAACTTCTGCGAAATTTTCTCAAATCGAAAAGGTATTGGGAAGCATAGACTTGACAAAAATTATGAGTTTCTTGGCCATTCACTTCCTTCATATATATAATTTGTTTATTGTTATGACGAAAAAAAGTGTCCAAAGGGACATATTTTTTTCTCTGGTGTCATGAAAATCTCTAGATAAAAGGTTTATATGATAGTCTACCATAAAAAGACTTACGTTTTCTATTATTAAAATAGTACCATTTTCTATAACTTATGTTCTATGCGTGACTTAAAAACTTCAGTGGCTGATTAAAGAGAATATGTACTGTACTTTACAGTTCTGGTCAAGGGAATAAATTACGTCGTATTTACTGTATATAATATCTAATATTATTCAGTCAGTGTTAATTATTATTATGTTTTAACCTAAACCCATGCTCCCAGTATAGGACATCGTTAATGTCACTGTATAGTTTGTACATGAATATAGGCCTAGGCTATGCAGATTTCGGGAACGAATATGGCGTAACATCATCAGAGAACAGCATAATATCACATTATGCACACAAATACCGGCCACATCCGGTATTGATGATTAAATGGAAGACAATTGGTTTTGTCTTAACCTTAATTTCTGAGGCATACCTTTCCTCATTACTGGAACTGTTAATTACACTGGCAAAAAGTGATTCACCATATTTTAGTCGAGCTTTCGTCCTGCACAGGGCCACTAACAAAAACCTCCAGGGTACCGTAACTGTGACCTATGCCAAATGCCTAAGGTTGCAATCACCTTATAGATTCCTATTTTTCCGGCTGTGCTTTTTGGTCGAACTACATTCCTAAACTGAAGTAGAGTGAAGGTCAGTTTTACGTTCTTGAATGGCTAATCATTTTACACTGATGACATAGGGTATTCTGCCTTTGTAGAAGATTCGAGGTACTACAATGAGTCATCTGTTAACCACGCCCTGTTTGGGCACCTCTGGTCCCAAACTGACCTCCTGGAGAGAAATGGCTAGCTTAGCAATTAAGCAAAGGCCACTGGCTTCCTTTACCGGTATATCCAGCTAATGGTGCCTTTTTTGTCTACATGAATAAATTGCTAGGCTTTAGGTATACTTCCAACTGTTGATATAATCCCTAATACTACCTTTCTCTAAGCTTCCTCAAGGTGAGATGTTAAATCCTTTAAATCTCATCAGTAATCTTGATAGACAACTTTTAATTAACTGAATGTTAGTGAAGTGATTACTCACTCCTCATCAAGTGCTGAGCGTCAACTGTCAATCATTTCAGGATAACTCAGTCATCGCCCCCTTACACTACAAAGTATTACAGTATAGAGGCGTGTGAAACTGGGCTGATAACAAATGAAATAATGAGTCTGAGGGAACAGCAAATATAAGAATATACAATAGTGACAACTTTAGTCCTCGTATGTATAATCACATTCAAAAATCACCCAAAACTCACTCATGTAGACGAACCTTATGCCACCAGTACAATGGCAAATTAATTACTAGGTAAGAACACTTCAGCATATAGCAGTAAAATCAGGGGTCTGATCATATAAAATATATATACTATAAGAAACAGGAACACTTTCTGAAGTTGACAAATTTCTAGAAAACCTACTTGGAATCACCAAAAGCACTGCAGAGTGAATGAAAGCTTTCCTCCATATAAAGAAAACTGAAGTGGCAAGGTCCCACTGACTGTCGGCCTAAGAAACAGGAGATCAGCGCCTGCCCTATGCGCCTACAGAGGCCCAGGAGGACTTTAACTTTAACTGTTAACTTAAGGTCATTGCTAATGTATCCTGTACACCACATATTTCCAGTCACCTTCACCAAAGTACTGATAGGTCTGTCCTTACGGTTCTAGGGTCTTTTTAGTGAAAATCAGGCTTCAGCAATTTGGCTTCAGCCATAAACAAGAGTAAATCATATTAGACCAACGGTTAACTGGTTAGGGTGCAAGACACTTGTTTACCATCTTGATAACACGACGCTAAACTAACCTTTATTCACCTTGACAGAAAGTTGAGGAGTCACCAGTGCAAAATCTGATTTCCCCCAAAAATACAATAAATGACAACAGTCATGAAAGAAACGAAAATCGCAATAATAATTTTACAATAGCTATAATGTTTTTGAATTTTTCTATTTTTATTGTTACCTTTCAAATTGTTCTTCTGCTTCTGCGTGTGTCAGCATAGTTGCTACAAACTTATTTATATTCTTCAGAGCACTGTTATTGTTATTCACTTTGCACTAAACTAGTTAAGGACTTGAATTTTCTTTAGATGAACTAATTATTGCATAACACACACTCAGACATTACAGGTGGCTGCGAGTAGAAAATGATGCTACAAGTGAGAATTAAAAGTACTTCCACCTCATATGTATACCTAAAAGCACAGGAAATTACGATGTGAGCACATATCTACACAATAATGCCTTGGCTGTTCTGGCTGTCAGTCAAATGAGTTGTGAGGTGGCACGTTTGCCGCGGAGTACATAAACTTCCTTAAAATTAAGCATTAATCGCATACTGCAACAAGGACAGCCTTTTGGGCACTGTACATGAATTAAGTAGAGTCTGTCATAATGATGTCACCTACTTCTATAAAGAAAAACTCTGCTGATATAAAATACAAAACCTGGAGAGACTTCCCATTTCCTTTACACAAATGAAACTCGTACTAGCATCCTCTGATAAAGGAGTCTACAGCCCTACAATTTCTTCTTTGAGAGAGTGCTGACGATCTGCTAGAAAGTCACTGTTTCCAGCGCTCATGTAGAATAGCACTTGTTAATCCTTTACACCAGGAGACAGTGTGAGAGGACTACAGTATAATGAATCATCTGAATATCTAAAGTCATCATATTATTAATATCAAGAACAGGGGTGTCAATACCCGTACAAACCATTCACAATAGCAGCTGTACTTGTATTGTACACAATTACCGTTCGTTAAGAAAGATATCTGTTCGGTTTCTTATCTTCCTATTTTGTTAATATAAAAAAAAATCCTAAAACAGTAATTACAAAAAAGTATTTCAGTGCATGGACAGAATTTGCTTCAAAGCTGAGGAGTTCAGCGTTGCAGAAGACTGAATATTTCTGTTCACTAACCTTGAAAATATATCGCGTTACCAATATTCTCCGTCATGTTGACCTCTGAGCCAGCATACATTACATGCACAATTACCAAGCTAACAATTGCCATATGGATACTGATGTATTTGTTTGGTAGTTCTTGGTATATGGAATTTACGAAGGGCCTATGTGATTTCAGAAGAAAATACCAGCTCTGACATTTTATCATAACACTTTTGTAATGATTATATGTAACTGAAAGCCTTCATTCCATACTAGGTCTAAAGAAAATACGTACATTCAAATACGTGTTACATATTTTGCGCATACAAGATCACCATACATTCTATATAGGTATTTAAACAATTTTATCAGTCACATATAAAGCATATACTGTATTCTCAAGTAAAAAAGGGTTAAAACAGCAATTTGCGGGTACACGTTTCATTCGAATATGCTTCATAACTGAAGTTGTATAGCAGCATGCGATATACTCAATGGCTGTCATTTTCGTGGGTAATGTGCAAGAATGATTGTTGTATTCCGTAGAGTTTTTAAAATTCTCTCTCTCTCTCTCTCTCTCTCTCTCTCTCTCTCTCTCTCTCTCTCTCTCTCTCTCTCTCTCTATTAAATATTCTGACAAGGGTTGAATAACTGTCACTCGAAACTATATCAAGACTACAGCAGAATATCTTTCCTCCTTACTTAAAATGTTCCTGTTGAGATTGACAGATTTAGTTAGATTCAGACAGACTGGGGAAAGAGGGTACATATTTCTGCCTCAACAATTACTGGAAACACTTCTTGTATTTGTCAAAAGTTTTGCATTTATTACAACTGGATAGTGACCCATCTATAGATGATAATTTTATATATATCTAGTTATTACTAACTCGAGTGAATACAGTCTCATTGTTAACCTAGGTCGATGCTGTTAACAATAAAGAAACCTAGTCTCATGCTGTGAGTTCTCTTGGTATCTGAGCATTCCGTACGAACCAAATGTCGATTTCTTTGTTTCTTTGCTTATTTCATTAATGAAATAGGTTTGATTTTACGTCAGGTGTTCTGAAAACAAGCAAAGGATTCTTTCACATTCGGTGATAATTAATTACAAGCGAATAGTTTATATTTACCCGCCAATAGTCACTTCAAGTTGCCACTGACTGCACACGTTATTTCACACGTACCAGAAGTCGGTTACTATGCTTAAGCCGGACAGTTTTCTTCCATATGTTCTCATAAAAACCTTCAGACGAGGCTCATAAATCAAGAAAAAGAAAGTGGCGTCGCATAAATTCTACCCTGTGTACCCAATTTTGTCACTTCCCAATGACTCCGGCGACTTTTTTAAATGTGTCCGAGGTCGCATCTGTTGGGTTAGTCTCATATTTAGCATTTGTTTTAACATTTTCAGCTTCTTTTTCATTCTCCTCGATTACGTTAAGTTTTCCTCTTTATACAAAGGTAGATATAACGTCTATTCAACGATAGTTATACGTTTGTGCGTATAATTCAAACAGGTGAGTGCACGCGGACATTGTGTGTGTGTGTGTGTGTGTGTGTGTGTGTGTGGTTCGAGTAAGGAACATATTTTTTTTCCACCTCTTGCAGTGCAGCATCTACCCGATAGCCTGTGGTTTAATGTCTTTTTTTTATTTCTATTTTTCTATCCCGCGTCTCCTCTTATTTCTCATTATGACGTTACCCCATTCAAGAAAACGCTTCTGCCTAGCGAAACATCCCTCCCTCCCTTTCTTTCCGAAGGTTAGGGACCTGGAATTTATAGGGAATATTCCACCTCGAGCTACGGCGGGTATGCGATAACCTTGCGGAGAGAGAGACACCGGGGATGACTCACACGCACCTATCCTACCCTTCCTACCTCTAGGCCGAACGGCCAAGCAGTCTGTCAACAGTATGCGTTATTTAAGACGTTAAAACGCTGGGGGAGAGAGTCAGCCTCCGCTGATGATGTCAGCAGACGATGATACACGCTCTCGAGTGGTTTTTACACATGTCTTTCTTCGGCGTTTAAGGTAAACAGGCTACACAAGTTTGCCCACTGTTGGTGGTGACGTCAGCTCATGAGTCACCCGCGGATGGTCTCATTCCTTGGGCCTGTTTTCTCTCTCTCTCTCTCTCTCTCTCTCTCTCTCTCTCTCTCTCTCTCTCTCAGCGCGCCCTCCCGAGGCATCCTTTGCCCTTGTCAGGGGATGCCTCGGGAGGGCGTGCTGACAGAGAGAGAGAGAGAGAGAGAGAGAAAAGCAACGACAGAAAAGGAAGAGGTAGTAGTACTAAGTTTACCACAGACTCATAGGCGCAATTTCCTAGATTTAATTTTTCCGTTAAACAACTACAGTTCATTTCCTGGTAAATAATGTAATAGAGAACAGAACAACAAACAGCATTTAAATCACAACAAACTGATGAAATGAAGAACTGCTTATGAACAAATCTGAATTCGATGACTGGTGACGGAGGGTGTACTTGAGATATCTATTCGTTTATTTATTTTTTTATCAATTATTTATTCGTTTTATTCACTTTTTTTTGTGGGGGGGCCGCTTTTCGAGAGGTAAAATATTTTACATCGTATCCTATGTAAATGAAAGTCTAGACAATATTGTAATATTTAATATATCATTATCATTATTAATACAGTAATAGCATACAGTACGGTTAGTAATCATCTTGATCTATGTACAACGTCCATATTATGCAAATTTGGTTTTTGCATGACAACTGGGCCGTTTTTAACCTCTGAATATTTGGACACCAGCTGAAAATGATTTAAATTAGGTGATCACTAACAGTCTCCAACCATTTTTCATCCTGAGTTAAAACGCAAAGGATTATTTTGAACGCTATATATAATTTTTTATTTGCGATTCATTCAGCTGTTAATCGTGATTTTATCTAAACAAATTGCAGCATCATTTCAGTCTTGCTTAAATTGTTCACAAAGCTTTTTGCCGATAAAATTAGTTTTATTTCTGATTTCTGAAGTGACTGAAATGTTCTTTGTTAGTTTGGTATATGAAACTGTCAACAGATTCTTATCTTGTGCATAGTTTTACCTAGATTATAGTCGTTTTTTATACACGTTAGGAGATAGTACTATCAGGTAATAGGCCATTAGAAAGAAAAAAAGCCTTTTCTAAAACACCGTCAAAATCTCCTTTTCATGTTTCCGTCACCTCTAGACGCATGACCCTAATTCTTTTATTTTTTTTTTTGTTTTGTTGTTGACGCAACGAATACACTCGACGCCTGACGTACATAATTTGTACTTTCACACTTCACACTTTTCACTCACTGGCTTAGACCGAGGTCAGGGGAAGTTCGTCAATTGGCGAAACTTCTTCTTCTAGTGAACCGAAAGGTGTAATTTAAGTCATTCACGATGTGCTGGAAAGGCTTCGCCAATTAGGAGAGAGAGAGAGAGAGAGAGAGAGAGAGTTCATAAGACAGACAGGTAAATATATATATATATATATATATATAGATATATATATATATATATATATTATATATACATATATACATGTGTGTGTGTGTGTGTGTGTGTGTGTGTGTGTGTGTGTGTGTGTAGAGAGAGAGAGAGAGAGAGAGAGAGAGAGAGAGAGAGAGAGAGAGAGAGAGAGGTGAGTTCATACAGGACAGACAGGCAGGAGAATATAAAGAGAGAGAGAGAGAGAGAGAGAGAGAGAGAGAGAGAGAGAGAGAAACTGGGGTTATTCATGAAGAGGTGGTGAGGTTTACGCAATGTGGTTGGTGGAGATTTTCCGTGTCTTTTTTTTTTACCGTATTAATTGATTGTTTGGTTTTGTTTCCTGTCGTAGTGTTTTTTTATATATGGATGTTGTTAACTTTGTAAATTTCCCTTTTCAAAAGAAATATTATTCTTGTTATTTACTGTTCTGGCGTATCTTTATGCATTCTCTCTTTCTCTCTCTCTCTCTCTTTTACACACTTACAGATTTATTTACCTGCCACATTTACGAACTTTTATGAGAATTATTCTCTCTCTCTCTCTCTCTCTCTCTCTCTTCTCTCTCTCTCTCTCTCTCTCTCTCTCTCTCTGTCTTTTACACCCTTACAGCTGATTTATTTACTTGCCATATTTACAGACTTTTACGAAAATTATTCTCTCTCTCTCTCTCTCTCTTTACACAACTGATTTATGTACTTGCTACATTTACGAACTTTTATGTAAATTATTCTCTCTCTCTCTCTCTCTCTCTCTCTCTCTCTCTCTCTCTCTCTCTCTCTCCTCCTTTAAACACTTACAACTTGTTTATTTACCCGCAATATTTACAGAAATTTACAAAAATTATTCTGCATTTTTTTTCACGGTCAATTTCTTTTCCTGACCACAGCAAACGGTTGGTAGCCCTGAGATACTGCCGGGAATATCATGGTAATGATGTTGACTTGAATGACATTGCCTTTGGGGGGAGAGAGAGAGAGAGAGAGAGAGAGAGAGAGAGAGAGAGAGAGAGAGAGAGACATATATATATAATATATATATATATATATATATATATATATATATATATATATATATATATATATATATATAGAAATAATCACCACACAATCACGTGTGGAACAGAAATGAATTTCTGACTCATCAGGATCGAACCCAGGTCTTTTCAGTTGAAAGACAAGACCGCTGCCAACCAAGACAAGTTCTTTTATGACCTGTGTGGCTTGGTTGGCAGCGGTCTTGTCTTTCAATTGGTAGACCTGGGTTCGATCTTAAGTGGGTCAGAAATTGATATATATATATATATATATATATATATATATATATATATATATATATATATATATATATATATATTTCATTACAATAATACTATTCTTCCACGTGGCTTGGTTTTGAAAAGGCTTATCTGTTACTTAAAGTTTCGTCATTGAATTGTTATCTAATCTCTAGATAAAATGTTGTTATAAAGCTTTCTTCAAATTAAACATTTGCTGTCTTTGCGATATCTGATTTATTTTTTGACATTTAATCTAATTATATAAATTTATCATGAGCATCTCAATTTTCTCAAAAATGTCGAAATGGTCTGCTGCTGACGATTGACAGTTCCAGGTTGGTACTTTTTTTACGATCTTGTTTTATGGCCTGTGTGCTCTCTCTCTCTCTCTCTCTCTCTCTCTCTCTCTCTCTCTCTCTCTCTCTCTCTCTCTCTGTCTTATTTTATGGCTTGAAGCAAATCAATTTCGCACGTTCGACTCATGGCAAAGAAAATAACTGGATCGGTCTAGCGGAAAAGAATTTCAGATTTTGTTTCGGTCAAGTGATTTCTAGCAATTGGTAACTGTCAGTTATATTATTACATTTTTATTGTTTTCTACAGTAAAAGTAGATTTTCTTTCTATTAGCTTTTCATATATATTACGCCACCGTTTTAGCATAATCAGTGAAATACGACGAAGCATTTTAGTCCCGATCTATGGCGGGCGTGATAAGTCATATATTAAAAGGTTTATTATTATTATTATTATTATTATTATTATTATTATTATTATTATTATTATTATTATTATTATTATTATTGTTGTTGTTGTTGTTGTTGGTTCCTTGGCTGTTTCCCTAATTATTACAAAGGTGAATTTAATCATTATTGATAGGCCTATTACGTATCAAGTGGATATCTGATTTATTGGTCTAATGACTTCAGCTGTCAACTAACATATAGTAAAGATTTATTATTATTATTATTATTATTATTATTATTATTATTATTATTATTATTATTATTATTATTATTGGTTCCTGGGCTGTTTCCTAATTATTACACAGGTGAATTTAATCACCATTAATAGGAATATTACTTATCAAGTGGAAATCTAGTTTATAGGTCTAGTGCCCTCTGGTGTGGTCTACTGTGATGCCACGCTTTCTGGGCAAAAATCCACGCCCAGTTTTGGGTACCAGTACCCCACTCTGACCTGAAAGTCACTCTCTAGCACCCAGACGAGACACTGACAGGTGTCACCTTGGGTCAAGTAATGACCTTTCTCTAATGTCGACCAAAAAAAAGAGGAAGTTTCTTTTTGTGCCTCAAATTGACCTCAAGGTCTTCCTTCGGCCTAGCGAAGGAGAGAGAGGAAAACAAATGACTCACGCCACGATGCGCTTGCTGGCGTTTTTGTATTTTTGCAGATTAGTTTTTTTTTCATTTGGATGGTTGTCGTTTCCTTCATAGGAGGGCTTTTTTGGGGTTGGTTTTGCCCGTGGGGTTAAAGCCAGGGGAAGTTTGAATGTGGGTGTTTGAAGAAAGCTGAGTATTTGTTGTCGTTGGTTTGAGTTTTTTTAAGATATTCCTCTCTCTCTCTCTCTCTCTCTCTCTCTCTCTCTCTCTCTCTCTCTATATATATATATATATATATATATATATATATATATATATATATATATATATATATATATATATACTACACACACTCACACCAATAAGTGTGTACGTATTAGACTGAGATATCACCATCCAGTCCTATAAATATATTAATAATTAGATAAATAAAAGATGAATGAATATATAAATACATAAATGATGATTAAATAAACAATTAAATAAAAACAATTAAATAAATGAATAATTCTATAAACAAGTAAATAATAAAACAAATAAATAAACCGATAGGTAAAGAAAGCCAGTGAGTGAATATGCAAACAAGGAAAATCAAGAAATAAGAATTTCCCCTTATTTATCATCTCTCTCTCTCTCTCTCTCTCTCTCTCTCTCTCTCTCTCTTCTGCGTAATTTGTCAAAGGAAATCTTTGTCGCTTTGACGTCGTAATCTATTTGTTTTGTCATGTTTATTTTTAAGCCATGTTCTTTACGTAGCAACGATGACGTTAGGGTAACATAATACTGTGAGTTAATATATATATATATATATATATATATATATATATATATATATATATATATATATATATATATATATATAGAGAGAGAGAGAGAGAGAGAGAGAGAGAGAGAGAGAGAGAGAGAGAGAGAGAGAGAGAGAACACCACTCCTTCTATTCCCTACATGAAATTCTTTAAATAAAAACAACTTTAAGCTTCCTAAATTGGTCTCAGGCCATATTACGGCCCACTGCCGCTTGCAGACGACTCCCAACGTCTGTTGTAAGTCTGACAAGCTTTAACCGGGTCTATTCTCTTTAATCCCAGCTCTAAACCTCAGAGTCTATAGACTCACACAATACCAAAGAAGCAACAATTCTTAATCTCATTACGAGTCTCTAGAATCCAAAATAAACCTCAGAGTCTATAGACTCACACAATACCAAAGAAGCAACAATTCTTAATCTCATTAAGAGTCCCGGAATCTATAGACTCACACATTACCAAAATAGAAGCAATACTTAATCTCATTACGAGTCCCGGAATCTAAACCTCAAGAGTCTATAGACTCACATAATACCAAAGGAACAACATCTAATCTCATTTCGAGACTCGGAATCTATAGACTCACACATTACCAAAATAGAAACAATACTTAAATATCTCATTACGAGTCCCAGAATCTAACCGCAGAGCCTACAGACTCACACAATACCAAAGGAACAATATCTAATCTCATTAAGAGTCCCGGAATCTACAGACTCACACATTACCAAAATAGAACTAATACTTAATCTCATTATGAATTCCGGAATCTAAACTTCAGAGCCTAGAGACTCACACAATACCAAAGGAACAGTTATCTAATCTCATTACGAGTCCCGGAATCTATAGACTCACACAATACCAAAGGAACAATATCT